>NC_045138.2:2007142-2267142 GCF_008831285.2 Nymphaea colorata | reverse complement strand
GAAAGGAATCGTCTACAGCATGTAGTCTGTCTATTTAAACAGCTTGTTTTTCCCGAGTATCTGAATCAACAGACAGCGAACACATCCCACGTATGATCGACATAATTGTGTCCATTGCCATATCGGTTGGTCCCTAAAAGGAGTGGCGCGAGAGTTCCTCTTTTCCCCTTCTAGGGTTTCCTTTTTCATGCTTCTGCTTCTCTAGGGCCTTCAAGGACAACAGCCCAAATCCTGGAAAACACCAGAGAGAGCGTTCCTAGTAAGCGGAATTTGCAACAAGGGCTTACTCTTCGTCTCTCTGTTTGTTTCAGCTTGTGCCTTGATTACTTTACTTCTTTCACTTGTTCAGTTTTCTATGATTCTTTTGAGGAACCCCGATTGGTTTTTTTGTTTGGTTGGATTGTTTATGATCCTTAGAATTACAGTTTGCTGCTTGTTTTCCCTCTTTTTTATGCTTATTCTATCACCCCCTTCTAATCTCTTGTAAATTTGTTTCCGTTCCCAGCTCACCGAGGGCATGCAATACTTCTATGCAATGGTTACTAACCTTTCTATTTTTTAAATTTTTTTTTTTTATTACCATTTGAAATGTTAAATTTAAAGTTGCAAACATTTGCATGGATGGATTTTATTTGAGGAAATAATTTGAAATGTTCATGCAGGGGAAAACGTGGATTACATAATGAGCTGAAAAAATACTCGTTCTGTTTACTTTAAATCGTGGAAGGACAAGGAGAGGAGAGCTGTAGAGGGATGAAAAGTGAAGAATTGGCTATATGTTTGACAAGATAAAGAGCTGTGGGTCTGTCTCTCCTCCTCCCTCACCCTCTATGAGAGAAGAAAGTATGGTAGTTTCCTACCCTGTAAATGGATAAGTGAAGAGTTTGCTCAAGCTGCTAAAGAGAAAAAAATTAATCAAAAAAGGACATACCAAGTGGTTTTAATAGTAGATCATGCAACACAAACACTAAAGGCATCTTCCTTTCATTATAAAAGTTAGAAGATGAAGGCAACCAATTGCCCACGTATTACCGGAGGAAATGTCCCAACAAGCTTTTTGTTTAAGTACATTGAAATGAATAGAATGGAGAAATTTACGACCATTTGCATCCTCATAATGCTTTCATCCTTTGTACTCTCAACTCCATATCTCTTTCTCTTTATATATATATATATATATATATATATATATATATATATATATATATATATATATATATATATAATGGCAGAGGGTGTAGGAAGCAAATATGCTGTGAATCTGCTGTCTACCTATCCACAGATTATGTTTCGGAAAAGCGGTGGTAGATTCCCGCCTTGTAGCAACTGAATGATATGTTTAATCATTTGTAGTCATTAGTTAATTAATTTTGCAAACAATGGGCTGCAGTGGAGTACCTACGTTGCATATGCTTACTTTTCAATGTAATGACAAAAGAAAAAGAAAGATATTGCTTTCTAATTTTTATCACAAATAAG
Organism: Nymphaea colorata; assembly: GCF_008831285.2. NCBI lineage: Eukaryota > Viridiplantae > Streptophyta > Magnoliopsida > Nymphaeales > Nymphaeaceae > Nymphaea > Nymphaea colorata. Next base: position 2,265,663 of record NC_045138.2, on the reverse strand, counting down.
GTAACATTTTTTGAAAACAAGTTCTTTTAATAACATAACCATATTAGTGTCAGATGCAATGGAAAAAAATTGAATGATGTCTATAACATTACACATTACTAATGAACACACGCAGGTAATTAACCAGATTTTTGGTTATTTTTTAGACGTTTAAAAGGTATGTCTTACTGTAAAGAGAGATGGCTACACATGTAAATCCTTGGAAAGCCGTCTCTTGTTCGGACTTTTCCTCTGGTGCCATGTTGGTATCATTGCCTTCAATTTCCTACATTCAGTACAATGAGCCAAGAAAAATATCTCTGGTAATGTTTGTGTTTGCATGATAAACTATGAAAACCACTTGGTTTGTCTTTTTCAGGAAAATGTTTCCCTAATTTTCATGTAAGGAGAATTTTACAATGCATACAATTCCCATTTCCTTTGCATTTCATGATCCTCAACAATGTCTAATGTGTGCCTCTTGGGAATCAATCATGAAATTAAAAATTGTGTGTTATCAGAATGAAAACTTGTAACAATGGTGAAAGAGAATCAAGAAAACATTTTGACAGCCTCTATGGAACGGAGAGGCAGGCCAGGCTTGTGGATCGTGTGCCTATGATTCCCCTTCTCAAGGGCCTATATAAGCTTGATTTTTTTGCCTTGAAAGAGTTGATGGACGCAGTCATAGTGAGCAGCCGCAAAAAGATGGTGGGATTTCACTGCATGTTTCACGAGGCGGCGCTGCTCTGGTGGTGTCATTGCTCACTAGTCTGGAGGTAGTGCAGCCCATGCTGGTGGGTGCATGTATCTAGTGAGCGAGAGAGAGAGATGCAGAAGTCTTGTGGCTATTTACTATCGAAGGGAAGAAAATTCTTCACCTACCTATCCACTAGCTAGGCAATTAAGGGCCATAATTTCTCCTACCCAATAGATACACACACTAGTCAGCATGGGCTGCACCGCTCCAGACTAGAGCCTGAGAACACCGTCAGGCATTACAATGGTGGTGTCACCTCACGAAACAAGCGATAAAGTCCTGCCACCTTTTTGCGGCAGCTCACTCCGACTACCTCCATCACCTTCCACCATTTTGCGTGGGCCCATTTGTTTCTTATTATTGGTAGAGGTTCTTTGGGGTTCTAGCTATGCCGACTAACATTGATTTATTCTCAGAGGGCACCCATTGGATGAGCAAGAAGCTATTCCGTCCACCCTCATGAAGGCTGATGTCTTCACCATCCTCCCAGGGTCCAGCTACTTTTGGTGTCTCAAGGTAATAGTTCTGTTATGTTTCAACTTGTATATCAGTGTCTCCTTTTTACTAAAAGAAAGACATTTTTCTTGTCTCATTATGAAGGTAGGAAAAAATGATGGCAAACGATTGCCCACATACTACAAGAAGAAATTTCTGGTTCCACCCCTCTGTATGTAGTGAGAGAGAGAGAGAGGCAAAGGTCCTGTGCCTATTTTAGTGCCCAACGGGAGAAATATCATCACTTATCTATCTACCATATAGGAATTTAAGAGCCATAATTTCTTCTACCATATAAGGAGAGGGAGGGAGAGAAGCCCTGTCTTGCCAATCTACTATCGTCTAGAGAGAAAATTTTTCCTTCGCCAATCCAACATGAAAGGAGAGGGGGGGCATGGGCTGACGTTTGGTTAATTGCATAGAGGAAGAACTCGAAAGGACCAAAAGACCAGCTCGACAGTCCGGTCAAGAGAAGCAAATGTTATGAAGTTACAACAACCACCATGTTGGTGGTAGTTGTAATTTGATAGCATTTGCTTCTGTTGACCGCATTATCAAACTGGTCTTTTGGTTGCTCTGCTAAGTGAAGAATTTTTACACCTTAGGTGGTAGATTGACAAGGCAAAGATGTGTTTGTTTGTCTCTCCTCCTTTTTCTCTCTCTACAATGGAAGAAATTATGGTAGTTTCCTACCCAGTAGATGGATAAGTGAAGAGTTTGCTCCGGCTGGACAGTAAATAGCCAGAAGACCTCCACCTCTCTCAACATACATAGACTAGTCAGTATGGGCTGCACTGCTCCAGACTAGAGCGTGAGAACACCATCAGGTTGTCTCCACCTCATGAAACAAGCTATGAACTTCTGCTTTCTTATTAATATTGGTAGCAATGGCGACTAACAATATTGATTACATGCAGTATTTAGTTTCTTGATTTATTTGCAAAAGACACCTGTGGAGAGAGTAAGAGGCTATTCCCATCACCTTAGTGAAGTGCTGCTGTCTGCCCCATGGTCTTATTATGCTTCAACTTATATATTAGTATCCTTTTTTTATAGCACAAAGAGTTGACACCATTAAAGAAAAAAATATTTCATAAAAAAGACATACCAAGTGGTTTTGATAGTATATCATGCAACACAAACACTAGAGGCATTTCTCTTTCATCATGAAAGTAGGAAAATGAAGGCAACCGACTGCCCACGTATTACCGAAGGAAATGTCTGAACAAGAGTAAGTGTTTTTTCTAAAGATTGTGTTTCGGCTTTTTTCTAAAAAGTGGTGGACATATTCCCGCCTTGTAGCAATTGAATGAAAGATGATGGTGACAAAAGGTTGGGGTGGCTACAGCCTTTTGTTATTCATATTCAAACCTGCTTCATGGAAGACTTATTAGAAGAAGTTAATTGCTTAAAATAGAAAGAAGTACACTTAAAGGGCGACCACCTTCCTTGCCATCGTCTTCTTCTTCATTTCTTTCTCAGCAGACCTTTCCAATTCACTGTGGTTTTTGATACCTCAGTGCTGCTATTTATCTTATTTGGAGAAATTATTTCTTCTATTTACTTCCATGTATAAGCAATGTTTTTTAGGAAACAAATGATATTTAATTAAATTCACACCTATCTTGGTTTCTGCTACTATATTTTTTCTTAATTTTCATTAAATTTCAAAATGAAGGCTGTCATGATTGAGTCGGAGCAGCAGTCCGTGATCCAGTATATGGACCCCATCCTTATCGCGGTGTGAATAATTGCTCACAAATGGACTGTGTTCTTATATATATGGTATTTGGATCGTATATATTGGTCCGACACAATTATCTGAATGGACCTATTTTAATATAGCGGCTGAATTAGATCAGATCATGAATCGGGTACCACTGCCTTTAATAGAATCAGCCAATTAAGTTACGCAAATCTTTTTTTTTTAAATAAAAAATTGAAATTTAATCCAAAAAGATTTTAAAATAATCAAAACATAATAAGAGAGAATCAGTCATTGAATCAAACAAATAAAATTGCCACTGATTCGGCTCAAATCGGCCCGATTCAGGCTGGTCCAAATAACATTCATTTCCAAAGAATCCATACCTAATGCATAAACTAGTATTTTTTCCTCTAAATGGATTCACTAGTGCAAATATTTCGAGGTACGTACCATGGAAACCTTCATGTACCAGTTTTGGTGGCCTGAGGTAAGATGTCAATGCTTCAGATACAATCCAATTTTACATATTTGGATTTTAAAGCCGAAATCATTAGCTGGAACCGATAAAAAGGTACATCAGATCAACATTTTTTCTTGCCAAATGAGATACATATCCAATTGCCACAGACATCGAAATCCATGTAAAGATTTGGGTATAGGACCTAAATTTTCAGAACAGAAAATGAATGCATTCCTGCTGAATTCAAACTATTTACTTGACTGCCTACCTTGTCTTGATATACACCATAATTGAAGCAGAGAATTACAGTGAAATATTTTTTGTTTTGTTTGTTTTTTTTCATTCTGGAGTTGAGCATGGTCCAACAAAAGTACTACTGGTTAGATTCAACTGTCTTCTTCATATTGTCAAGATTAACATACATTAATGATTCTTAAATTTTTGTATTATTTTGAAAAAATAATTAGTATTGCATGAATCCTTAAGGGATTGGCACAGTGGACCGCGTGGGGGCCAGTAGTGGGTGCTTCAATATAATGAACTCTCTATATTGCAAAAGAAAGGAACAAAGGAAGGGTAGTGGGTGGGCGGGCTTCAACATGCAAGTTGAAGTATAGTATGAGCATCGCTCTGATGCTCCGAAAGCATGCGAGGGATGGGGGTAAGGCCTGGTATCAGGTCGGGCCAGCCCAAGGCTTGACAAAGTCGTGTTCAGGCTGGCTCAAAGCCCTTGGTGACAGCTCAAGCCTAGCCTGCTTAATTATCAGATCTGGCACGACCATCAACATCATACCCATCAGGTACTCAGTTGAATGTCTACTCTTATTTAAAACTCTTAATATTTCATTTTTTAATATTTTAGAAGCAAACAGTCGATGTATCAAGTTTTTTTAAGAGAGTCATCTGTGACACACAAAAAGTACGAAGCCATTGGCAATGCACCATAAGTTTGTTGGTCGGAGTCACACACACACACACACACATATATATATTTATATAATATATATATATATATAGAGAGAGAGAGATTAAAAAACAAAATATAAAATATAAAAAGATTATTTTTAAATATATATATATATATATATAGACAGGTCGGGCCCCCAATACCTAGCTCAAGGTAGTTCCGCTTGGCAAGGGCTTTCTTTTCATCCTTTTTTTTTTGGGCTGGCACGAATATCAAATAGCCAGCCCAAGTTTGGCTCATCACGGGCTTTGGCTCTTAGTCAGACGATAAGATGAAATACTCCTTTCGTTGTCCTTTGACCCTTCCTACCATTTCAAACATATGTCGAAAACATAAATATTAAACGAACAGCCAAGCATAACACCTTGTCACTTAAAGCCACATTTACCACTTCGTAGCACATTAGAAATTTGAATTTCTGTGACTACCTTTTGACATATGTCCCTACCTTTTGACATATGTCCCTCCTCAACTTCCTAAACTTGTATAGGACTATCCGATGTCTAATTCTTTACCTCTCTGACCATTTACCTACGCAACCTATCTTCGGTATAAAACATTGTAGTGCTTGAGGAAAGCAATAAAACTCAAATATTCTGAGGCACTGCCAACAGAAATGTTTATTTTGTTATTTGGAATAATTAGTAGCTGATTCGGGCACCCAGAATGCTTCTTGTTTTGGCAGAACCACTTGTGCACATGTATTGTTGTGGGGATCATCAACTTTGTCCCACGGAGCTAGGATTCCCCATTTTGCGTCAAATGAAGCTGACGTTCTTTAACAAGAAGAAACCTAGATATAAGTTTAACGGACAGTTGTATTCCTTGGATTTTCTTTTTTTATGTAGGGCATTCTTCTCTGCATTTTCTAATCATTCACTGTTAAAATGATGGATCTCTCCCTCTCTCTCTCAATCTCTCTCTCATTTCGTTTTTTTGGTATTCTGAGGATCGTTTTGTTATCTTGCTTATACTTTAGACGGTATTCCTTGTAGAGACTGGGTGTTGAAGATCAAGCGAATGAGCAGATTGTATATATCAATCATAGTCATAAATATCATTTTGGAGTTTTAAATGGCGACGTTTTTCTAAGGTAAAATATGTGAAGCTTTAAAAAAACAGAAAAAATATGGCAAATTTTTAAATATAAAAAAACGAAAAATAGAGGAAAAATAAAATAAGTGAGAAACTAATAAAACAAACATCAAAGATAAGTAGATTTGCAACAAATAAAAGATAAAAAATGAAAAAAAAACTGTTTGACATTAAAAATAATAAAATAAAAAAATGCAAAAAAAGTCATTAAAAACACATTCAAAAAGGCATTTTTTTTGTTTTTAACGTTTTTTAAAAAAGTGTGTTTTTTTTTAGTTTTAAACAGCAATTTAATTTGTCGTGTTTTTTTTTTTGAAAAAAATGCATTTTTTGTGATTATGATATCAATCTTGGATATGTTACTGAGTATCTGTGTGAATTGTGCTGGCTGCATTTATAGTCTCATGAATGTTGGCACGTTATTTTTTTTTCTTTTTCTTATCAGTTTCAAGATATGCTTTTTGCATTTCAAGCAACAAAAGGACTGGGGTTGCAGCACTGACAATTGTTGGAACTGAATCTCTTTCAAGGATGTTTTGTGGGTCATTTGCATATGTGAACTGTAATGTTCATCTCATTTTTCTAATTGCCTTTTGTTTAAATTAAGTTCAAAAAATATGATCGATGAAGAAAATGCGTTGTACAGTTACAGTAAGATCCTTACAATTGAACGTGAAAATTTATAGATGAACAGGAACAACTTATTTTCACAAGAAGCAATATCTGAACTTGAGTTTATTGAACAAAGCTTCAGCCAACTTAAATAAAGATATGTGAATGAAAAATAACTCTAAAAATGGAATGAAAAGTAAGGTGAAAAAATTAAATTGAAGTAAAATTAAGCAGTTTGGATCTAAAAGGTACCAAATGTGTTCAAGTTCTCACTTTGGGCTCCTAGTGGTATGGCAGCACAGATACCTAAATCTTACTAAAGTACTCATGAGAGTTAGGCAAAAAATTATAAAGTAAATACTAAATGTGGTAGGCAGGCTTCAAATTTGTTTTCTCAATGTGAACACTTTCTTCTTAGCAGTCATCTTGAAAACAATTATAAAAAAGCTGTTTGATCAAAATTTTGCCAAGTGCTTAATTCCAGTTTCCAATGTTGCTTAAATGAGCCTGAATATTATTGGACGTGGTCACTGCCAAATTTGATTAAATAATCGGTGCAAAGGGTGCCAACATGATACAAACAAGTTATTTCAACATGCACATGGTGAGAGATCAAATTCTCCTCCAGTGGGCGACGGCGTTGCTCGTATTCATGGTTTTGCAAAGCATAGGGCTTTGCTCATGATGTTGGGCAATTAAAAGTGAGCTTATCGACAGAAAGGGATCTATTTATATAGTACTTTATGGCTACGATCGCAATTAGATCAATGTGTCATTGGCTCAATAAATAGAGAAGTTTCCATTGAAGTTCAATATGAATGTTTGGGATTTATCATGAGATTTATGATATCTAGGAACTTGTTCAGAAATACCGTAATGAAGAAGATAGGATTGTCGTTGCAAGTTTCTTTATTGATTTTAATTTTTATATGGTTTATTTATTAAAAATAATGATATTATTTTTGCTATAATCAAATTAATTGAATGATACTAAATCTATCGACTGAACTAATATTCTAATAACCAACCTTCTCTCGCAATTTATGCGATGGTAGTCAAGTTGAAACCTACTGGTTGATGATTGTGTTTGACAAGCGAATTATTTATTATTTGTTTCCAAATGATTTTAATCCAAGTTACATATATCCATATGTTTACTTTTCAAAATAACAACAAAAGAAAATGAAGAGAATGTTTTTTTCTTTTTTTGCATATAAGGTATATTTTTTGGAAGAACATTTCTTTTAGGCACCCAATAACATGAACCATATTAAGGGCAGCCTAATGACACATTACTCATGAAGAGACACAAGTAACTTGATTTTGGTCACTTTTGAGACATTTAAAATGTGTGTCTTTCTGCAAAGAGATGTCTCCACACGTGAGTCTTTGGAAAGCCCTGTCTTGTTGAGACATTTCCTCTGGTCGTGGTATGTTGGCATCCAGTTTGCCTTCAATTTCTTACTTCCACCAAGAGTCAAAGAAAATATCAATAGTGTTTGTGTTTGCATAATACATTATGAAAACCACTTGGTTTGTCTTAATATTTTTGCGAAATTTTTTCCCTAATTTTTCATATATTGAGAATCTTACCATGCATGAAATTGCCATTCCTTTGTTTCTAGTGTTTCTTTTTTGCATTACACACTATGAAAACCACTTGGTTTCTCATTTTCATGGAAATGTTTCCCCGAGTTTCATTTTTACAATGCACGGACTTGCCATTTCCTTTATTAATTTGTAGTGTTTCTGATTGCATTATACACTATGAAAACCACTTAGTTTCTTGTTTTTATGAAAATGTTTCCCTAATTTGCATATACTGTTTGCATCCCAAAATTTTCGTTGGTTTTGGAGTGCTCTAGAAAAATGAGGTTTTGTTTTAAAATAGAAAAGAAGGGGAGTCGCCCATCGGTACGAGGATCAATCGTTCCCGGCGCCTTTACCAGGGGTGACCAACCCAAGAGCTATGTTTATCATTGATGCATTTCGTTTTAACTTAAACATCTTTTTGATTCTATATGCAGTGTAGAAAAATATTGAAAGTTTGATGTTTCAAACTTTTGAAAACACTCTTGAAAAGTTGCTTGAGAATGTGAAATATTTTGGGGGACATTAAAATTGAAAAATATCATTTCGAAAGCTTGAGAAATCATTTTAAAGTCATTTTAGTGTTCTCTTAAGACTTTAAGTAGGTTTGAGATTTTGCTCTAATTCGGTTACCACCTAGTTAGAGTTCAATTTTATTTTGCTTAAGTTCTTTGGAATGGTTCTTGTGATCATAAGTGATATTGAGTGAAGGTGAAGGCATGGATACATTCATCATATATGATTGGAAGAATGTAACACATAAGTCATTCCTACCATAACACACATCTAAGATTTTTATTTTTATAATTATTGTATATAAGAAAGAAAAGTTTTTTTTTAAAGGAGATTGGAATTATAGATGCAAGCATGATTCTAATATTGGGTCATTACTTGGTTTGCGGTCTTAATGAAGTCGGTAAATAAAAAGATCATGAGAGGAGAATGTTAAAAAGAATACAAGAGATAAAACACTTATGAAAAGAAAGAGAGAGAGAGATAGAGAAAGACATGCAAATATGTGTACATGCCGTCACATATACACATATATGAAAGCTTAAGAGAAAAAGATGTATTGATTTGAGGACAAAGAGAGGTTTTGGAGGAAAAGAAAAATATAGATACATATATATGGGTATGTACAATAAATTTTGTAAGGAAAGATATTTGTCTTCGAAAGAGGAATAAAATATTCGAAAGAGAAGAAATAGAGCACATGTGCATACGCATTCATGCGCATATCAAAATTTGTAAAATGAAAAGTGAAAACATAGAGAGATAAAGATGGGGAGATCGTCATGTGTGCATGGATGTACAAAACAGTCTCAACCTCAAAAATTAATATGAACATAAAAATAAAGAACCTGTGGGACTTCGGCTGGGAGCTCAGGATGGGCATGACCTTTCACCCAAAGGTGGACCCTGTCACAGGCGAGGTTTTCTCCTTTCGGTACCACCCCATCCCTCTGTTTCTCAACTACTTCAGAATCGGGGTTGATGGCAAGAAGCAACCGGACGTCTGCATCTTCTCCTTCCGGCAACCTTCCTTTGTGCATGACTTGGCCATCGCCGAGCGGTACGCCATCTTTCCCGACATGCAGATAGTCATGAAACTGCTGGCAATATTCATGGGAATGGGGTCACTGATGACTGCATAGTTGGATGGAGCTCCTGTGCCCAATGACTGCATGTTAGTGGGCCCTTGCAGAGAATGTTGTTTCATGTATTTTCTCATTTTCTGCATGATATAACCCTCTAATGTGTTTGTTGCCATGTAAATTGTCATGTTCCATATGAATTTCTCTAGAGAAAATGTTGACTTCAAATACTTTTGTTGTTTGAACTAAGTGGAGGCATTCATCCAAACTATAAATCAAAGACTGGGTTTAAATATGCACTAGGATCGCCTGCTGATATTTAGGTTTTTTTTTAAGTGGTACTTTCGTTCTTATCTAGTGTTCTCAAGCAGCAAGAAATCTTTTGTTCCATATTAAAAACTGAGTTTTGACTACTGCAAGGGCATCGACTAAAAGTTAAGTGAGCAAGAGGAATATTTCATCTTACCACCCAACAAGATTATCAAAGTCATTCTCTCTCTCCCACGCATAACTGCAAGGGTACTAGGCCTGCTTTCAGTATCTTGAAGTGACACTCCCACTATGCTTCAAATTATATATCAATATGTCGTCTTCCCTCCCCCCCTTCCAACGTTTTTCGAAAAGGAAATTGATGCCCAGCTAGAAGCTAGTGAGGTTTTTTTTTTCTTTTTTTAACTAAAAGAAGCCTAGATATAAGTTTAACGGATGGTAGCATTCCTCGAATCTTTTTTTTTTATTTTTGTTTAGATATGCACTTTTCTCTACATTTTCTAGTCTTTCACTGGTAAAATGATGGATCTATCTTCTCTCACACACACATACACAGACACACATAACTTGTTGGTAATCTGAGGATTGTTTTGTTATCTTGCTTATTCTTTTGTAGGTACACTTTGCAGAGATTAGGTGTTGAGGATCAAGAGAAATGAGCAGAATGTATGTATCATTCTTGGATAGGTTAATGCGTTGTTAAACATATTGTCTCATGAATTGTGCCAACTGCATTTATTGTATCACAAACGTTACCTTGCTATTTTGCTTTCTTTTCCCTTTCATTTTCTTCATATCCTTTCTTCATATCATTTTCTTCACTGGGATTGCAGAACTGACAATTATTGGAAGCCTTTCCCCCTTCTAAGGCAATGTATTTTTTGGTATAAGCAATCAATGTTGTTAAGTGTGTTGATAAGAAGTGATGTGTTGAGCTTGTGAGGCGAGGTGATGCACAATGTAACGATGTGAGGCATAAACATCAGGTCCAAAATTTTAAAATATATAACAACCTTAAAAATGTAAAATATAAAAAATAAGAAGGTAAAAATGATTTAGGACACTAAGTGACATAAAAAAACTACTTATATATATTTTCCTATAAATTGGAATCAACTATAGAGATATGATTTCTAACTTGAAAAACCTAAGATAAAAAATGTTTTTTCAAAGTATGATTGAATGCCATAAAAATTAAAAAGCCAAAGTTTCAAAGCTTTTCGCTTGTTAGCTCCTATTCATGTACGAAAGAAAATTTTGATTCAATTCTAATGTTGTTAAGTATGTTGATGCAAAGTGATGCGTTGAGCTTGTGAGGCGAGGCAATGTGCAATGTATCGATGTGATGCGTAAGAATCCGGTTGAAAATTTTGAAATATATAATATAATGTAAAAATGTAAAATATAAAAAAATAAGAAGGTAAAAATGATTTAGGTAACTAAATTATATAAAAAACTACCTATATATATTTTTCCATAAATTGAAATTCACTATAGAAGTATGATCTCTAGCTTGAAAAACCTAAGATAAAAAAAATATGTTTTTTCAAAGTACAATAGAACACCATAAAAATTCAAAAAACAAAGTTTCAAAGTTTTATTTCGCTTGTTAGCTCCTATTCAAGTACAAAGGAAAATCTTGATTCAATTTTAATGTTGTTAAGTGCGTTGATGTGAAGGGATGCGTTGAGTTTGTGAGGTGAGGCAATGTGCAATGTATCTATGTGATGCGTAAGCATCGGGTAGAAAATTTTGAAATATATAATATTCTTTCAAAATGTAAAATAAATAAGAATGTAAAAATGATTTAGGAAACTAAATTATATAAGAAACTACCTTTGTATATTTTTCCATAAATTGAAATTAACTATAGAGGTGTGTTCTTTAGCTTTAAGATAAAAGATATGTTTCTTCAAAGTACAATAGAATTTCATAAAAATTCAGAAACCAAAGGTACAAAGTGTTTTTTTTTTTTTGCTTGTTAGCTCGCATTCGTTAGAAAATTTTGATGATCGTTAATAAAACTAATGAAATGAGAAATAAAAGAGTTTGATATATAAGAATTATAAGCAAATACAAAATTAAGATATGAAATCAAGTTGACAATTTTTGTTCCTTAAAATAAATTTCATGCTACTTAATATGAAGTTTAGATGTCTAATATAATATAGATGAACAGGAAACCATGTGATATGTTGGACAACTGGTAAGAATCTCTACCAGCCGATCTGACATTCTTGTCGTCAGACAGCAACCATCCAAGTAGAAGAGAAGAGGAAAAAGGATAAAGAGATAGATAGAAATACGTACTGAAACTGGATCAAATCATCACTGAATGTCATGCAGTGGCAGCGGGATAGTTTGCTGAAGAGTAGGGGTGCATTAATGTCATTGCCAAATGGATGGAGAATGAAAAATCTCTATTGCAAATTGAAACTCTTTTATATACTATGAATTGGAGTTAGGAAGTTAATGTGCACGGCCAGACATTTTCCGTCTGTTTTCAAGTGCAGAGAGTGTCCATTATTTACAAGTTCCGATGAATCGGGCAGCTTTCCCCTTCCATTCGAATTGAGAAAGAACTATTTACTTCCAAATAAGCCCTTCAGAAGATTGTTTTACATTTATCTCACGGTATAATATGTTTAAATATTTCTAGTTATTAGTTAACTAATTTTGTGCACAATCGGGTGCAGTGGAGTAGCTACGTTGCGTATTGCTTACATTTCAATGTAATGACAAAAGAAAAAGAAAGACATTGCTTTTTATTTTTCATCATAAATAATGTAATATTTTTCTAAAACAAGTTTTTTGAATGACATAACCATATCAGCGTCAGCCTAATTGATGCAATGGAAAAAAAATTGAATGGTATCTATAACATTGCACATTACTAATGAACACACGCAGGTAATTAACCAGATTTTGGTTAATTTTAAGACATTTAAAAGGTGTGTCTTACTGTAAAGAGGGATGGCTACACATGTAAATCCTTGGAAAACAGTCTCTTGTTCAGACATTTCCTCCGCTGCTATGTTGGTATCCAGTTGCCTTCAATTTCCCACTTTCAGTGCAATAAGTCAAGAAAAATATCTCTAGTGTTTGTGTTTGCATGATAAACTATGAAAACCCCTTGGTTTGCCTTTTTCATGAAAATGTTTCCCTAATTTTCATATACCGAGAATTTTACAATGCATACAATTGCCATTTCCTTTGCCTTTCATGATCCTCAACAATGTCTAATGTGTATGCCTCTTGGGAATCAATCAAGAAATTAAAAATTTTGTGTTATCATAATGAAAACTTATGACAATGGTGGAAGAGAATCAAGAAATATTTTGACAGCCTCTATGAAATGGAGAGGCAGGCCAGGCGTGTGAATGGTGTGGCTATGATTCCACTTCTCAAGGGCCTATATAAGCTTGAGTTTTTTGCCTTATGATAGAGTTGAAGGAGGAAGTCTGCCTATGATTCCACTTCTCACGGGCCTATATAAGCTTGAATTTTTTGCCTTATGATAGAGTTGATGGAGGTAGTCATAGTGAGCAGCCACGAAAAGATGGTGGGATTTCACTGCATGTTTCATGAGGTGGCGCCACGCTGGTGGTGTCATTGCCCTCTAGTCCGGAGGTAGTGCAGCCCATGTTGGTGGGTGCGTGTATCTAGTGAGAGAGAGATACAGAAGTCTTGTGGCAATTTACTATCCAACGGAAGAAAAGTCTTCAGATATCTATCCACCAGCTAGGCAATTAAGGGCCATAATTTCTCCTACTCAAGAGATGGATAAGTGAAGAGTTTTCTCCCGCTGGATAGTAAATACCAGAAGACCTTTACCTCTCTCCACACATGCACACACAAGCTGTGCAGCTCTAGACTAGAGCCTGAGAACACCGTCAGGCACTACAAGGGTGGCGCCACCTCATGAAACAAGCGATGAAGTCAGGCCACCTTTTTGCGGCAGCTCAATACGACTACCTCCATCACCTTCCACAATTTTGCTTGGGTCCTAGAGGTTCTTTTAGGTTCTAGCAATGCCAACTAACATTGATTTATTCTCAAAGGGCACCCATTGGGTGACCAAGAAGCTATTCCGTCTTCCCTTATAAAGGCTGAAGTCCTCAGCCATCCCCCAAGGTCTAGCTGCTTCTCATGTCTCGAGGTAATAGTTATGCTATGTTTCAACTTGTATATGTCTCTTTTTAACATAATGGAGAATTGACGTCACTAAAAGAAAAAGTTTTCATAAAAAAACATACAAAGTAGTTTTCATAGTCTATCAAGCAATGCAAGCACTTAAGTCATTTTTTCTCGCTCATTATGAAGATAGGAAAAATGAAGGGAGACGATTGCCCACAAACTAGAGGAGAAAATTTCTGGTTCCACCCCTCTTGTAGTGAGAGAGAGAGAGAGGGGCAGAGGTCTTGTGCCTCTTTTTCTGCCCAGCGGGAGAAAACTCTTCACTTATCTACCTACCACATAGGAAATTAAGAGCCATAAACTAGTCAGTATGGGCTGCCCTGCTCCAGACTTGAGCTTGAGAATGCCGCCAGGCACTACAAGGGTGGCACCACCTCATGAAACAGGCTATGAAGTTTTGCTTTCTTATTAATATTGGCAGCAATGCCGACTATATGTATATTATAGATCTTGGCTTTGGTGCTGGAGAGACGTCCACAGATGGAAGAAATGAGGCGTATGATTCGTCATCTCCACTTCCCTTTGTTGATTATATTGATTGTTATCAGAGTGTCGCATGAACAGAAAGCATGCTTACATGGACGTGCTCGCCATGCACAGTCGGAAGTCAGGGAAGTAGAAAGTTTGTTTCATTTATAGATGCCAAAAAGTTGGCACGGAGAAAAAAAAGAGAGACCCATGGCGGATAAATAAACTAAGGAATAATATGGGAGGGAGGCGGCATGATTCATCCACTTCTTTTCTTGCAACCACCCTTTCTATCCAGGAGATGGGAAAACGACCTTTTCTATTCCTTTCTCCTTCCACTCCAAAAGAAAGCCAACAAGGTCAGCAGAAAGCCATTGATTCTCCCCAATATTTGCTGAAAGCGATTACTCGGTTCCCTGCCCTTTTCGCCTTTCCCCTGCCTCATTTATAACTTTCCCCCTTCGTTTCAGAAACCATGTCTCTTGGTTCCCACATTTACTCTCTCATCAGCGAGAACTTTGAAAATGCTACTCCTTAATAGTCCAATTCACTAGTTTAAGATGATGCTGGACAGCTATATATTTTTTACGAGGAAGGTCACATTAGTCGAAATATAATTGGAAAAATTTTTTATATAAAAAGAATATATTTTTTAAAAATTTACATATCAATTTTTGCAAAAAACTTTCTTTTTTTTTTAAGGTGGGGGTGAAGGGATAGGCGTCGGGGCCCTGCCAGCCCCACCTTGGATCCACCCTTTTTTTGCATGTGCAGTCCCATGTTTATGTATCTGTCAATAACTTGTTGGATGGCTGGTTGATAAAAATTCAGTTGTCAATTTGATTTATGTGGGTGTTATTCTTTTATGCTATAAATAATGGATACTAAGTACTAGTCGATGGATGCCTCCCTATCCATCCAGGCTTTGAATCATCCCTTTAACCTCTAGGGCAGAGGAAGGACTTTAGGACCATCTCTTTTCCTCCCTGTGTAACTTTATTTTCTACTAAAAATGTCGAGATCTTCAATGCTCTTAAAAAAAATACAGAATTAAAAAATATATTTTTTTATGTAAAAAATTTGGTCAATTATATTTCGACTAATGTGACCTTCCTCGTAAAAAATATATAGCTGTCCAGCATCATCGCAAACTAGTGAATTGGACTATTAAGGAGTAGCATTTTCAAAGTTCTCGCTGATGAGAGAGTAAATGTGAGAACCAAGAGACATGGTTTCTGAAACGAAGGGGGAAAGTTGTAAATGAGGCAGGGGAAAGGAGAAAAGGGCAGGGAACCGAGTAATCGCTTTCAGCAAATATTGGGGAGAATCAATGGCTTTTTGTTGACCTTGTTGGCTTTCTTTTGGAGTGGAAGGAGAAAGGAATAGAAAAGGTCGTTTTTCCATCTCCTGGAAAAAAAGGGTGGTTGCAAGAAAAGAAGTGGATGAATCATGCCGCCTCCCTCCCATATTATTCCTTAGTTTATTTATCCGCCATGGGTCTCTTTTTTTTTCTCTGTGCCAACTTTTTGGCATCTATAAATGAAACAAACTTTCTACTTCCCTGACTTCCGACTGTGCATGGCGAGCACCTCCATGTAAGCATGCTTTCTGTTCATGCGACACTCTGATAACAATCAATATAATCAACAAAGGGAAGTGGAGATGACGAATCATACGCCTCATTTCTTCCATCTGTGGACGTCTCTCCAACACCAAAGCCAAGATTTACAATGCATACAAACCGGTGGAAATGTCCGAACAAGACGAAATGAATAGAATGGAGAAAAATATATATATATATATATATATAATATATATATATATATATATATATATGTATATTTGCAATGACAGATGGTGTAGGAAGAGATTTGCTTGGTTTGTAGGCGGTGAATCAGCTGTCTACCTATCCATAGATTGTGTTTCTTCTTTTTTCTAAAGAAGAGGTGGTCAGATTCTCGCCTTGTAGCGACTGAAGTAAAGATGATGGTGAAAAAAAGGTTGGGGTGGCTACCGCCCCCAACAGAAAGACGAGTTCCCCATCAAAACAACCACATCAAATTCCACCTCCATTCTCCAAACCGCTAAAAGAAAAGGGAAACAAAACAGAGGTGAAAAAACTACCAAAAAACACCAACACGGGGTTTCTGGAGCGGCTGCCAAAAGTAGCCGTTTGACGAAATACCACGGACAATCCCGTACATTCTAAGAGTCCGATCTCCCTCCCTTTAAAAGGACCGGCGTTCCTGCAATGACGGTGATCAGCTCCTTCTCTCAGGTAACTCGAGTCACACCCTCCCTCTCGAAACCAGGAAACTCCTGCGAGTTGTCTCTGGTTTAGAGAGGGAGGGTGTGACTCGAGTTACCCAAGAGAAGGAGCTGAGCACCGCCATTGCGGGAACACCGGTCCTTTTAAAGGGAGGGAGATCCGACTCTTGGAATGTACGGGATTGTCCGTGGTATTTCATCAAACGGCTACTTTTGGCAGCTGCTCGAGAAACCCCGTGTTGGTGTTTTCTGGTAGTTTTTTCACCTCTGTTTCCTTTCCCTTTTCTTATAGCGGTTTCGAGAATGGAGGTGGAATTTGATGTGGTTGTTTTGATGGGGAACGCGTCTTTCTGTTTGTTTGTCGTTCTCCAGCTTTCTCGGCATCGTCTTCTTCTTCATTTCTTTCTGGAGACCTTTCCAATTCACTGTGGTTTTGGATACTTTAGTGCTTCTATTTATCTTATTTGGAGAAATTATTTCTTTTATTTACTTTCATGTATAAGCTAGGTTTTTTTGAAAATGAATGATATTTAATTAAATTCACACCTATCTTGGTTTCTGCTATTATATTTTTTATTAATTTTCATTAAATTTCAAAATAAAGGCTGTCATGATTGGGTCGGAGCAGCAGTCCGTGATCCAGTATATGGACCCCACCCGTATCGCAGTGTGAATATTTGTTTACAAATGAACTGTGTTCTTATATATATGGTATTTGGATCCTAAATATTGGTCCGACCCAATTATCTGAATGGACCTATTTTAATATAGAGGCTGAATTGGATCAGATCATGAATCGGATACCACTGCCTTGAATAGAATCGGCCAATTAAGTTATTCCAATCTTTTTTTTTTAATAAAAGATTGAAATTTGATCCAAAAAGATATTACAATAATCAAAACATAATAAGAGAGAATCAGTCATTGAATCGAACAACATTTTTTCTTGCCAAATGCGATACATATGCAAATGGGACCTAAATTTTTATAACAGAAAATGAACGCATTCCTGCTGAATTCAAACTATTTACTTGACTGCCCACCTGGGCGTGATATACACCATAACTGAAGTAGACACTTACAGTGAAATATTTATTTATTTATTTTTTTTCATTCTGGAGTTGAGCATGCTCCAACAAAAGTACTGGTTAGATTGAACTGTCTTCTTCATATTGTCAAGATTAACATACATTAATGATTCTAAAAATTTTGCATTATTTTGAAAAAATAATTAGTATTGCATGAATCCTTAAGGGATTGGCACAATGGACTGCGTGGGGGCCAGTAGGCAGTCAGCTTCTCTATAGAATGAACTCCTTGTACTGCAAAAGAAAGGAAGAAAGGAATGGTATAGTAGGAGCATCACTCTCATGCTCCGACCATCAACTTGATACCCATCAGCTACCCAGTTGATTGTCTACTCTCATTTGAAACTCTTAATATTTCATTTTTTATTTTTTTAAAAACAAATGTCGATGTATCAAGTGTTCAATGTATCAAGTGTTTTTAAGAGTCATCTGTGACACACAAAAAGTAAGAAGGCATTGGCATCATAAGTTTGTATGATGGAATCATATATATATATATATATATATATTTTGAGAGAGAGAGATTAAAAACAAAATATAAATACAAAAAGATTATTTTTAAACACATATATCAAGACAGGTCGGGCCCCCAATACCTAGCTCAGGGTAGACGGGCTTGGCAAGGTTTTTTTTTTTGGGCTGGCTCGAGTGTCAAATAGTGGCTCATCGCGGGCTTTGGCTCAGACGATGATAAAATGAAATACTTCTTTTGTCGTCTTTTGACCCTTCCCACCATTTCAAACATGTGTCAAAAACATAAATGTTGAACGAACAGCCAAGCATTTACCACTTGCTAGGCACATTAGAATTTTGAATTTCTGTGACTACCTTATGACATATGTCCATCCTCAACTTCCTAAACTTGTATAAGACTGTCTCCGGTTGGCTATTTGCAAAACTTATGGGTAGTGACCCAATTCTATACCTCCCTGGCCATCTATCTACGCAACCTATCTTCCATATAAAACATTGCAGTGCTTGAGGAAAGCAATAAAACTCAAATACTCTGAGGCACTGCCAACTGAAATGTTTGTTTTGTTATTTGGAATAATTAGTAGCTGATTCGGGCCCCCAGAATGCTTCTTGTTTTGGCAGAACCACTTGTGCATATGTATTTTTGCGTCAAATGAAGTTGACATTCTTTAACAAGAAGAAACCTAGATATAAGTTTAACGGACACTTGTACTCCTTGGATTTATTTTTTTGTAGATGTGCATTCTTCTCTGCATTTTCTAATCTTTCACTGTTAAAATGATGAATCTCTCTCTCTCTCTCTCTCTCTCTCTCTCTCATTTCGTTTTTTTGGTATTCTGATGATCGTTTTGTTATCTTGCTCATACTTTAGAAGGTATACCTTGCAGCGACTGGGTGTTGAAGATCAAGAGAGTGAGCAGATTGTATATATCAATCATAGTCATAAATATCATTTTGGAGTTTTAAATGGCAAAGTTTTTTTCAGGTAAAATATGTCGAGCTTAAAAAACACAGAAAAAATATGGCAAATTTTAAAAAATAAAATAATAAACTAAAAATAGAGGAAAAATAAAATAAGTGAGAAACTAATAACACAAACATCAAAAGATAAGTATATCTGCAACAAATAAAAAATAAAAAATGAAAAAAAACTGTTTGGCATAAAAATAATAAAATAAAAGAAAAAGTGAAAAAATGCAAAAAGACTAGTTAAAAATACGTTCAAAAAGGCATTTTTTTGTGTTTAACGTTTTTTAAAAAATGTGTTTTTTTTTTTAGTTTTAAACAGCAATTTAGTTTATCGTGTTTTTTTTTTTAAATGCATTCTTTGTGATTATGATATCAATCTTGGATATGTTACTGAGTATCTGAACATGTTGTCTTGTGAATTGTGCTGGCTGCATTTATAGTCTCGTGAATGTTGCCATGTTATTTTGGTTCGTTTTTCTTATCAATTTCTCCACATCCATTTTTTATTTCAAGCAACAGCAGGACTGGAATTGGAGCACTGGCAATTATTGGAACTCAGTCTCTTGCAAGGATGTTGTGTGGGTCATTTGCATATGTGAACTGTAATATTCATCCCATTTTCCTAATTGCTTTTTGTTTAAATTAAGTTTGACAACTGTTGTCTTGAAGAAAATGTGTTATAGAGCTACAGTAAGATTCTTACAACTGAATATGAAAATTTATAGTTGAACAGGAACAACGTATTTTCACAAGAAACAATATTTGAACTTGAGTACATTGAACAAAGCTTCAAACAAATTAAAAATTATTTATATGCCTAGTTATTATTTAATTAATTTTTTGTCAATAATGGGTGCATGTGAGCAGCTACGGTTCATGTTCAGCTCCAACAGGCCAAGAGCTAAGTCACATGAGTACAGGTACGAAGATACGGTTATAAACACGATAACTTTAAAAAATATGAGTACACGGCAAGATATATTTATGAATATATGAAAAATAACAAAAAAAATTCAAAATGAAAGCAACATTTTAATAAACAAGTGATATAAATAAAAAAAAGTATATGTTAATGAACAATAACTCTAAAAATAGAATGAAAAGTAAGCTGAAAAAAATTAAGTCGAAGTAAAATTAAGCAGTTTGGATCTAAAAGGTACCCAAATGTCTTCAAGTTCTCACTTTGGGCACGTAGTGGCACGGCAACACGGATACCTCGACCTTACTGAAGTACTCATGTGAGTTAGGTCAAAAATTGTAAAGTAAATACTACATGTGGTAGGCAGGCTTCAAATTCGTTTTCTCAATGTGAACACTTTCTTCTTAGCAGTCATTCGGCACAACGGAGAGTGATGTCTCGAGGACCCTGGTGAATTCAGAAAACTGGTATTATCAAGGCCATTCTTCTCCCATTGCTTCCGCTGCTGCCTCTTGGTGAGCATAATCATGAAAATCAGACTCGTCCGCTCTTTCTATTCGACTTGTGCCCGATCATTGCTTTAGAGACGATTCAACAATGGATCTGGCTCGGCGGATCTGTCTTGAAAACAATTATAAAGAAGTTGTTTGATCAAAATTTTGCCAAATGCTTAATTTCAGTTTCCAATGTTGCTTAAATGAGCCTGAATATTATTGGAAGTAATGTGATTGGGTCGCTGCCAAATTTGATTAAATAATCGGTGCAAAGAGTGCCAACGTGATACACACAAGTTATTTCAACTGGCAAGCGGTTAGAGATCAAATTCTCGATGTCATTGCTCGTACTCATGGTTTCTCAAAGCGTAGGGCTTTGCCCATGACATTGGGCAATTAGATCAATGTGTCATTTTCTTAATAAATAGCGAAGTTCCCATCGAAGTTCAATATGAATGTTTGGGCATTTATCATGAGATTTATGATATCCAGGAACTTGTTTGGAAATACGTAATGAAGGGAAGATAAGATTGCTGTTGCAATTTCCTTTATTGATTTTAATTTTTAATATGGTTTATTTATTAAAAATAATGATATTATTTTTGCTACAATCGAATTAATTGAATGATCACTAAATCTATCGACTGAACTAATATTCTAATAACCAACCTTCTCTCACAATTTATGCGATGGTAGTCGAGTCGAAACCTACTGGTTGGTGATTGTGTTTGACAAGTGAATTATTTATTATTTGTTTCCAAATGTTTTTAATCCAAGTTACATATATCCATATGTTTACTTTTCAAAATAATAACAAAAGAAAATGAAGAGAATGTTTTTTTTTTTCTTTTTTTTGCATACAGGGTATATTTTTTGGAAGAACATTTTTTTTAGGCACCCAGTTACATGAACCATATTAGTGTCAGCCTAATGACACATTACTCATGAAGAGACATAAGTAACTTGATTTTGGTCACTTTTGAGACATTTAAAAGGTGTGCCTTTCTGCAAAGATATGTCTCCATATGTGAGGCTTTGGAAAGCCGTCTCTTGTTAAGACATTTCCTCTGGTGGTGGCATGTTGGCATCCGGTTTGCTTTCAATTTCTTACTTTCACCAAGAGTCAAAGAAAATATCAATAGTGTCCGTGTTTGCATAACACAGTATGAAAACCACTTGGTTTGTCTTAATATTTTTATGAAAATGTTTCCCTAACTTTCACAAATTGAGAACAATGCACGAAATTGCCATTTCCTTTGTTTCCAGTGCTTCTGTTTGCATTATACACTATGAAAACCACTTGGTTTCTCATTTTCATGGAAATGTTTCCCTGAGTTTCATTTTTACAATGCATGGACTTGCCATTTTCTTTATTAATTTGTAGTGTTTCTGATTGCAATATACACAATGAAAACCACTTGGTTTCTCATTTTCATGAAAATGTTTCCCTAATTTTCGTATACTGTGAATTTTACAATGCAAACAATTGCCATTTCCTTTGCTTCTAGCGTTTGTATTTGCATGATACACTATGAAAACCATTTGGTTTGTCTTTCTCATGAAAATGTTTCCCTAATGTTCATATATTGGGAGTTTTACAATTCATATAATTGTCATTTCTTTGCTCCTCATGGTCCTCATGAATGTCCAATGTCTGCATGTATATACTGTGGGTTATCATAATTCAAATTTGTAAGAGAGGTGAGAGAGAATCACGAAATATTTTGACGATGTCCATGGAAAATAGAGGCAGGCCATGATAGTGGATGGTGCGTCTATGCTTCCCCTCTCCAAAGACCAGTTAGGAAATGAAGTTAAAGTGTTATGTACAAGCCGTGCATGGTGCATAGCAAGAGTGAAACCAGAAATTTCTTATGAGGGGACCAAATTAAAGTTTTAAATTTTAACTAGGTTCAAAATATCATTTTCCAACATTTTTTACATAAAACAAGTGAAATTTTTAAAATTTAAATGTAAATTTATTTTTATTTTTATTTTTTTTGAGAGGGACCATGAGGGCCCTACCTTGGCTCCGCCCCTTGTTGCATGGCCTTTTTTAGTACTTATCATTTACAAAAACTTGTACTCAATGCAAATGTGCACAGGGCTGTACATATAACCAGGTTCGAAAAATTTGGGGTCATAATTTCTTTTATCATAGAGGGAGGGGGGAAGACTCTGTCTTGCCAATCTTCTATCTAAAGAGAGAAAATTTTTCCCACATTTATTAACCATCCAACAGGGAGGGAGTCGGTGGGCATGGCCTGACATTTGGTTAATTGCACAGCGAAGCAACTCAAAAGAACTAAAAGAACAAATTGAAAGTGCAGACAATGGAAACAAATGGTATGCAAATGCCATCTTCTGTGGATTCTTGTGGATCACCATCTTTCTCTTTCTTCATCTTTTCGTCTTTTGCCTTCTTCATGAATTCGATCACTTTCTGTAGACAGGCATTCCTGCTGTCTTTCTCATGTCTGGTCCTTGGCATCAATCTCTCTGCAACATCTTCTGGGGTCACCTCTATGAAAGGAATGAAAGAGTATTCAGAGATTTTTAACGTGGTTCACCTGTTAAGGCTACATCCACGATGCAGGGACCCTCACAACTATGGTGGTTCCTGTTTTCCCTTTATACATTCTTTTTCTTTACAATGGATGGGGATGACCTTTTCAGTTTTAACAGACTCGATAAGGTTTCCCCTTTCAATTACTTCCTCTTTACGTGAAGATGAATTACATGCTAACATGGTTCCACATTTGGTGGAGTTGATGTAACCAACTGCACGTTCATTGTTGGTGGAGCTGATGTAACCAACTGCACGTTCTGTGTGATCAGGACGAGGGTCTTTCACAGCCTCCCTCAAGTGCAACTGTATGCTTCTGAGGTTGAGCTTGACACGGAAATAATTAAACTGTGTGACAGCAATGGGCTTGGTTAGGCCATCAGCAATTTGGTCCTTTGATGAGAGATGTTGAACTCTGAGCAAACCTTTAGAAACTTTGTCGCGTACATAGTGAACGTCGACTTCAATGTGTTTGCTTCTGGAGTGAAACGTGGGATGAGCTGCAAGGTAGTTAGCGCTGATATTGTCACACCAAATAACTGGTGTGTTGACAACACTAACTTTCATCTCACTTAAGAGAGACTGAATCCAAGTTAGCTCTGCTGCGGCATTTGCTACTCCTCTGTATTCGGCCTCCGTGCTTGAGCGGGAGACAACATGTTGTTTCCTTGAACTCCATGAAATAAGGTTAGGGCCAATATAAACTGCATACCCTGAGGTGGATTTTCGGTCATCAGGAGACCCAGCCCAATCAGCATCTGTGTAGACATTAATGCTAGTGTTTTTGGATGCTTTGAACACCAATCCATACTGAATAGTATATTTTAAATACCTTAGGATTCTTTTAACTGCTGTCCAGTGAGCTATGGAGGGCTTGTGCATGAATTGGCACACTTTGTTGATGCTGAAAGCGACGTCTGGTCTTGTGATAGATAGGTATTGTAAACCACCCACAATGCTCCTATACAAGGTAGGGTCCTCGAAATCAATGTCGTCTCCAATGTGTAATTTAGAGGAGGATGACATTGGAGTGGTGAATGGTTTGCACTCATGCATTTTTGCCTTTTTTAGAAGATCCATGATGTACTTCCGTTGAGAGAGGATAGCACCTTGGGAATTATACAGAACTTCCACCCCAAGGAAAAAATGAAGCCTCCCAAGATCCCTTAAGGCAAACTGCTCACCAAGAAGCTTAATAATCTCGTTAGTAAGACTTTGAGAATTGCCGGTGACAAGAATGTCGTCAACATAGACCAGAATATAAATGATATTTTCACCACTATGCATGATAAATAAAGAAGGATCAGTTTTAGAGCTTGTGAATCCAAAATGAAAGAGACTTTGACTCAGCCGTTGAAACCAGGCTCGAGGGGCTTGCTTTAGTCCATATAGGGCCTTATGAAGGTGGCAGACGTGTGATGGAAATTGATGGTTGACGAAGCCGGGCGGTTGAGCCATATACACTTCCTCAGATAAGGTTCCATTAAGGAATGCATTATGGACATCAAGTTGTCTAATTATCCAATTCCCCCGTAAAGCAAGTGAGATCATGGTTCGAATAGTACCTGGTTTGACGACAGGGCTGAAAGTTTCAAAGAAATCAACTCCTTCTTCTTGGTGAAACCCTTTTGCGACAAGTCTAGCTTTGTGTCGCTCAAGAGTTCCATCTGACCTGCGCTTGATGCGGTACACCCATTTGCATCCCACAACATTCATGTTCGAGGTGCGAGGCACAAGAGACCATGTTTTATTCTTGCAAAGAGCTTGAAATTCGTCTTGCACAGCAGCACGCCATTCGTTATGCTTGGTGGCTTCATTAAAATCTTTTGGTTCCTTGTCTTCAAGGAGTTTAGTCACTAAGAGACTAGAGAAAGCATAACGAGAGGATGGTTTGAGTGAACCAGTTTGGGAGCGTGTCACCATAGAGTGAGACCTTGAGGTGACCAGCGGTTCCTCTTGAGGAGCAGGTTGATCTGGACTTGTTTGTGGCGAGCTAGGAGCAATAAGCGGTCCACTGTCATGAACAGGAGCAGTAGGATTTTCTGCAAGGGCACTGCTTGAAGATGAGAGCCATGGAGGCACAAGAACAGCTTGTGAATGAGTTCCTCGGGCTGAAGTGTCATTAGCTGATTTTTCAATAAAAGGAAAATTTTCTTCATTGAAAATAACATCTCTGAACACAATAATCTTGAATGAGTTAGGATCCATGCATAGATAGCCATGATGGTTATCACTATAACCCATAAAAACATAAGCATGAGATCGATAGTCGAGTTTGTTGGATCTATACGCTCTCAAGTTGGGGAAGCATAAACACCCAAAAGTTTTAAGAAACTTGTAGTTGGGTTCCTTGTTCCAAAGCATTTCAAGAGGACTTGTATTTTTCAAGCCTGCAGCAGGCAATCGATTTATCAGAAATATTGCAGCTGAAAAGGCAAAATTCCAGAATTGTTTTGGCACATTGCTGTGAGCTATAAGAGTCAATCCAGTGTCAACGATATGTCTATGTTTGCGTTCAGAGACGCCATTCTGTTCTTGGGTGTGAGGACAGGAATAACGATGTTTAATTCCTACATTGGAAAAATAGTTGTCCATGCACTTGTATTCTCCTCCACCGTCACTATGGGAGTTCTTAATTTTTCTTCCAAACATATTTTCAACCATTGCTTTAAACTTTTGAAATGACTCAAGCACTTCAGATTTATGTTTCAACAAAAAAAGCCATGTAAATCTTGACCATGCATCAACAAAGATAACATAAAAACGATGTCCATAGATACTAGAAATAGGGGCTGGCCCCCATACATCTGAAAAGATGATCTCTAGAGGTTCCAATTTACTGTAATCAATGCGATTAAAGGGTAACTTATGCATTTTAGCAATTTGACAGGAAGAACAAATTCTGATATTGCAGTCCGAAAAAGGTAAATTAAAGGAACTAAGCACATGATCAACAATTTTTCTATTTGGATGTCCCAACTGGGCATGCCATGTAGCGCGACTAGCCTTTTCTCCAATGCAAGCAACTTTTTCTTTAAACTTGTCAAAGTCAAGAGTGTAGATTCCTCCTTTAACGTGTCCTTTCAACAATTCTTGTTTGGATCTGGCATCTCTAATTCTGCACTCTCTTGCATCAAATTCAAAAACAACATTATTATCTGCAGCAAACCGATGCACAGAGAGAAGTTTCTTGGTAATAAGAGGAACATGAAGAATATCATGCATCTTGACATTGAAATTTCCAACTTTAAAGGATGAACTACCAATGTGTTTAATAGCTAAACCTGTACCATTTCCCACCTTGACAGCATCAGTGCCCGAGTAAGCGGAATTTATTGATAAAGAGCTGAGATCAGGAGCAACGTGATGGGAAGCACCAGAATCAGGATACCACGAATCATCACCGGTGTTCTCAGATGTAGTAGCATTCTACGCATGAGGAGGATTGGAATTAGAATTGTCTGATTGCTGGAATAATCTGCACGTCTTTGCCGAGTGCCCTATTTTTTCACATAATTGACAGACAATGTGAGTGCGTTGATCATTATAATACCTTTGATTTTGCTGATTGTTGTTGTAGTTTCCTCGTCCTCGGCCTCGTGAGCGAAATCGACCACCACGGCCTCCACGATAGTTTCCCCTTCCATAATATTGATTTCCGCTACCTTGGTTGGTTCTGTGAGTGACATTAGCTTCAACTTGTGAGTCAAATGCTTTGTCAACAGAATCACCTTCACCAAGGTAGGCTTCATGGGACAACAAGAGACTAAATAATTCAGTCATGCCAACAGGATCCTTGCGAATAGATATAGAAACACGCATTGCTTCATACTCTGGTGGAAGACCACAGAGTATATGAAGAATAAGATCCTCTTCTTCAACTTTCTTTCCAGCAACTTTCAGATGGTGGGCAATGGATCTAGCTTTCTGAACAAATTGGGAAATAGATTTATTTCCCTTTCTTAAATTCTGTAGCTGCTCCTTAAGTTGTAAGATACGTGCACGTGATTGTGCAGCATAAGCATCTTGCAGAGTGGTCCAGACTTCATAAGACGTTTCCAATCCAATAACTTGGGAGTGAACAGAGTCAGACAAAGAAGAAATAAGCCAGCTAAGGAGAAGCTGATCTCGCCGGCGCCAGTCTATATACTCAGGATTGGGAGCAGATTTACCATCCTTGATGATAGTTTTTTG
This sequence comes from Nymphaea colorata, assembly GCF_008831285.2. NCBI lineage: Eukaryota > Viridiplantae > Streptophyta > Magnoliopsida > Nymphaeales > Nymphaeaceae > Nymphaea > Nymphaea colorata. The sequence goes on along the minus strand of NC_045138.2, from coordinate 2,238,495 downwards.
AGGTTCAGTTTTTGATCCGTCAATGAAGCCTTCAAGATCATAGGAGATAAGCAGAGGTCGGAATTGAGATGCCCACAATACATAATTATCAGAATCTAACTTGGTTGAGATGAAGTGTTGAAAAGAGGTGGGAGCTGGTAGGCCTGGAAGCGGAGAGGAGCTGGCTGCCATGTCCACGCTGGTTTAGTAATGGAGCACCATCAGCTCTGATACCATATGAAAGGAATGAAAGAGTATTCAGAGATTTTTAACGTGGTTCACCTGTTAAGGCTACATCCACGATGCAGGGACCCTCACAACTATGGTGGTTCCTGTTTTCCCTTTATACATTCTTTTTCTTTACAATGGATGGGGATGACCTTTTCAGTTTTAACAGACTCGATAAGGTTTCCCCTTTCAGTTACTTCCTCTTTACGTGAAGATGGATTACATGCTAACATGGTTCCACATTTGGTGGAGTTGATGTAACCAACTGCACGTTCATTGTTGGTGGAGCTGATGTAACCAACTGCACGTTCTGTGTGATCAGGACGAGGGTCTTTCACAACCTCTACCCTCTCATTCTCAAAGAGCTTCTTTACTTCACCAAATGGGGTGGTCCTCCAAATTCAAGAAGTTCTTGGCAAGAACAGTGAACCCCTCATAGTTGCAGTAAGACATCTCAATGTTCTCGTCCATCCTGCATGTCCTGATGAGGGCAGGATCCAGCTTCTCAATGTGGTTGGTGGTGAAGATTATTAGCCTTTCCTCTCCGCATGGAGACCACAACCCATCGATGAAGTTGAGCAGCCACGATAGTTGCTCACTGTTCTTGCCAAGAACTTCTTGAATTTGGAGGACCACCCTCTGTTTGATGAAGTAAAGAAGCTCTTTGAGAAGGAGAGGTTAGAGGTGACCCCAGCAGATGTAGCAGAGATTGAAGCCAAGGACCAGACGTGAGAAGGACAGCAGGACTCCCTGTCTATTGAAAGTGATCGAATTCATGAAGAAGGCAAAAGAGGAAAAGATGAAGAAAGAGAAAGATGGTGATCCACAGTAGATGATGATGGCGTCACTGCTAGCAGTGAAGGAAGTGATTAGTCTTTCAGTCTTATGCTCTTGTATGTTTTTTGATAATTTTAGAAGAGATCTGATGAATACCCAAAATGGTGTATTTTGCAAATAAACTCCCCTCCCCCCTTTGGGGCCTAACCCGGGATCCAATAAGTAAACCATCCCGATTCCCTAGTTGTATCACCAGGTTTGCCAACTATGCTTTAAATTATTCAAAGGTTCGAACAGTGGCTGCGAGACTGCCAGCAATCTAACACTTTGTTGCATATCCGTCAGGTTTGCCAACTATCCGTCAGGTTTTAATCCTTTATTAAGGGGCGGGAGGGGGAGGAGTTTATTTGCAAAATGTACCATTTTGGGTCTTCATCAGATCTCTTCTAAAATTATCAAAAAACATACAAGAGCATAAGACTGAAAGACTAATCACTCCCTTCACTACTAGCGGTGTGGCCATCTTCATCTACTGTGGATTCTTGTGGATCACTATCTTTCTCTTTCTTCATCTTTTCCTCTTTTGCCTTCTTCATGAATTCAATCACTTTTTCTAGACAGGGAGTCCTGCTGTCTTTCTCATGTCTAGTCCATGGCATCAATCTCTCTACAACATCTTCTGGGTCACCTCTACCCTCTTGTTCTGAAAGAGCTTCTTCACTTCATCAAACAGAGGGTGGTCCTCCAAATTCAAGAAGTTCTTGGCAAGGACAGTGAGCAACTATCGGGGCTGCTCAACTTCATCGATGGGTTGTGGTCTTCATGCGGAGAGGAAAGGCTAATAATCTTCACCACCAACCACATTGAGAAGCTGGATCCTGCCCTGATCAGGACAGGCAGGATGGATAAGAACATTGAGATGTTTTACTGCACCTATGAAGTTCTTGGCAAGAACCCTTTCCACGTGATGTTTTTGTTATGCTTCAGTGCTGCATATCGATGTCTTCTTTTCGTAGCACGGAAAATTTAAGCCACTAAAAAAAATGTTTTTATAAAAATACATACCAAGTGGTTTCAATAGTATATCATGCAATTGCATGCAAACACACTAGTCATTTACCTTCTTCCCCACCGTCTTCTTCTTATTATTATTTTCTTTTCTCAGGAGACCTTTCTAATTCACTGTGTTTTTTTCTACCTCAGTGCTGCTATTTATATTTTATTTGGAGAAATTATTTCTTTTATTTACTTCCATGTATAAGCTATGTTTTTTAGGAAATAAATGATATTTAATTAAGTTCACAGCTATCATGATTTCTGCTACTATATTTTTTTCTTAATTTTTATTAATTTCAAAGTAAAGGTTGTGTCATCGGGTCAGAGTAGCAGTCCATGCTCCAGTCCAGTTCAGTCCAGTTGCGTGGACCCCATCAGTATGGCGCCATGAGTATTTTTGCTCACAAAAGGACCCTGTTCTTGTTCATATGGTACTGGATCGTATATATTGGTCCGATCCAGTAATCTGATTGGACCTAGTTTAATATAGAGGATGAATTGGATCAGATCACGAATCGGGTACCACTGCCTTATAAAGGTGCCCATGGCACTGATCACAACAAGGTCATATCCCAACTTTCTAAGAATATCTATGCCTGCTTTTTGTAACAAAATTGCAAAATTTGTCATGGTCCCAAAATTAATTAACAATGTCAAAGATGGGTTTCTTCTTCTTTTCTTCTCTTGGCACACCTTTCTAATTCACTCTGGTTTTTTCTACCTCAGTGCTGCTATTTATCTTATTTGGAGAAATTATTTCTTTTATTTACTTCCATGTACAAGCTATGTTTTTTAGGAAATAAATGATATTAAATTAAGTTCACACCTATCATGATTTCTGCTACTATATTTTTTTTCTTAATTTTTATTAATTTCAAAGTAAAGGTTGTGTCATCGGGTCGGAGTAGCAGTCCATGATCCAGTCCAGTTCAGGCCAGCAATATATCTTCTTCTGCGTGGACCCCATCAGTATGGCGCCATGAATATTTTTTTCTCACAAAAGGACCCGGTTCTTGTGCATATGGTACTGGATCCTATATATTGGTCCGATCCAGTTATCTGATTGGACCTAGTTTAATATAGAGGCTGACTTGGATCAGATCACGAATGGGGTACCACTGCCTTATAAAGGCGCCCATGGCACTGATCACAATAAGATCACATCCCAACTTTCTAAGCATATCTACGCGTGCCTTTTATAACAATATCAAAGATGCGTTTTTGAACATAGTAGGCCAATTAAGTGATTCAATTTTTTTTTTTCTGAAACACAAAAGATCTGAATTAAATTAAATAAAAATTAAAAAAAAATATCAAAACATGATAAGTGAGAATCAACCAATGAATAAAGCAATAAATTTACCACTGACTTGGCTCAAATTGTCCCGACTGAACAATTTTTTTCTTAAATTTACCAGTAAATTTTTTAAAAATTTCAATTGTTTTATATAAAAACTTTGAAAAATGATATTTCGACCTTAGTCAAAATTTATATACTTTAATTTGGCCCTCCTCATGCTGGTTCAAATAATATGCATAACATCCCAAATGCATACTCTATGATTTGATATTATCAACTACTAAGTTTTCCACTTTATAGATTCACAATCAAGTGCTAATATGTCAAGGTACTCACTATGGAAAACTTCATGTGCCTGTTTGTTCTGGTGGTCTGATCATGCATGCATAGGGGCAAAGCTAGAGATTTTTCATGAGGAGGCCGAATTAAAGTTTCTAAATTTTGACTAGGGTCAAAATATAATTTTTCAAAATTTTTACATAAAACAAGTAAAATTTTCTAAAATTTACATATAATTTTTTTTTTTTAAATTGAGATGGGGCCGAGGCCCAAGTGAGCCCAATGGCTCCACCCCTGGGCATGTAGGATGTCAGTAACTCAGATGCTATCCAGTCATATATACTGGATTTCAAATCCTTATTCAATTATTCAGGATTTGATAGAAAAAGGTAAATCAGATCATCATTTTTTTCTTACCAAATCCGATTTTAGAGATGCAATTTTCATCGACCTCGAATCCATTACTTACATGTAAAGATTTGGTTACCGCAAGTAAATTGTAAGCACATAACATCAACGTTCTCCATTTGGATTCAAACGTCACTTGAGTTCCTACATTTGCTTGATATATACCATACTTGAAGCGTACAATTACAGTGAAATTGTTTCAAATATGAGTACCTTTTAGTTTTTGAAACATAAGTTGAGCATGGTCCTGCATATATACGTATGTGATTAGAATGTGTTTTTTATGAGGGCAAGGTTACCAGACATTAATCCATGAACAATGGAAAACATTAGGGAAAGTAATTGTATATTTTGAAAAATTAATTGATATTACATGAAACTGGTTCAGTGTTTTTAAATTTAAACCCTAAAACGTTAAACATGAACAACTTATTTTCACGAGAAGCAATATTTGAACTTTTTATTGAACCAAGTTCCATTATTAGAAGTTCCGATGCATGGGGCTGGGTTTCCCCTTCCATTGAAATTGAGAAAGAATTATTTATTTCCAAATAAACCCTTCACAAGAACTTTTTACATTTATCTCACGGTATAATATGTTTAAATATTTCTAGTTATTAGTTAATTAATTTTGCAAACAATGGGGTGCAGTGGAGTAGCTACGTTGCGTATCCTTACTTTTCAATGTAATGACAAATGAAAAAGAAAGACATTGCTTTTGAAAACAAGTTCTTTTAATAACATAACCATATTAGCGTCAGATGCAATGGAAAAAAATTGAATGATTTTTTTCAAAGTAATTAACCGGATTTTGGTTATTTTTTAGACATTTAAAAGTTGTGTCTTACTGTAAAGAGAGTAGCTAAGTTGCGTATGCTTAATTAACCAGATTTTGGCTACACATGTAAATCCTTGGAAAGCCCTCTCTTGTTCGGACATTTCCTCTGGTGCTATGTTGGTGTCCATTTGCCTTCGCTTTCCTACATTCAGTACAATGAGTCAAGAAAAATATCTCTAGTAATGTTTGTGTTTGCATGATAACAATATGAAAACCACTTGGTTTGTCTTTTTCATGAAAATGTTTCCCTAATTTTCATGTAAGGAGAATTTTACAATGCATACAATTCCCATTTCCTTTGCATTTCATGATCCCCAACAATGTCTAATGTTTGCCTCTTGGGAATCAATCGAGAAATTAAAAATTGTGTGTTATCACAATGAAAACTTGTAACAATGGTGAAAGAAAATCAAGAAAACATTTTGACAGCCTCTATGGAACGGAAAGGCAGGCCAGGCTTGTGGATGGTGTGCCTATGATTCCCCTTCTCAAGGGCCTATATAAGCTTGAAATTTTTGCCTTGATAGAGTTGATGGAGGCAGTCATAGTGAGCAGCTGCAAAAAGATGGTGGGACTTCACTGCATGTTTCATGAGGCGGCACCGCTCTGGTGGTGTCATCGCCCTCTATTCTGGAGGTAGTGCGGCCCATGCTGGTATCTAGTGATAGAGAAAGATGCAGAAGTCTCGTGGCTATTTACTATCCAATGGAAGAAAAGTCTTCACTGATCTATGTACCAGCTAGGCAATTAAAAGCCATGATTTCTCCTACCCAACAGATGGATAAGTGAAATGAATGGATCCCATACGGTGCATAGTAAATACGCAGAAGACCTTCACCTCCCTGAACATATACACACCCCAGTCAGCATGGGGAGTGCTGCTCTAGACTAGAGCGTGAGCACCGTCAGGCACTACATGAAACAAGCGATGAAGTCCTGCCACCTTTTTGCGGCATCTCACTCCGACTACCTCCATCACCTTCCACTGTTTTGTTTAGGCCCATTTGTTTCTTATTATTGCTAGAGGTTTTTTGGGGTTCTAGCAATGCTGACTAACATTGGTTTATTCTCAAAGGGCACCCATTGGATGAGCAAGAAGCTGTTCGGTCCGCCTTAGTAAAGGCTGAAGTCTTCAGCCATCCCCCAGGGTCTAGCTGCTTCTCGTTCTCGAAGTAATAGTTATGTTATGCTTTAACTTGTATATCAATGTTTCTTAACATAACAGATAATTGACTTCACTAAAATAAAAAGTTTTAATAGAAAAACATACCAAGTAGTTTTCATAGTCTATCAAGCAATCCAAGCAATGAAGTCATTTTCTCTGACTCATTATGAAGATAAGAAAAATGAAGGCAGACAATTGCCCACATACTACAGGAGGAAATTTCTGGTTTCACCCCTCTGTATGTAGTGACAGAGAGAGAGGGGCAGAGGTCTTGTGCCTCTTTTACTACTGCCCAGCCGGAGAAAACTCTTCACTTATCTACCTACTACATAGGAAATTAAGAGGCATAATTTTCTTCTACTATATAGGAGAGCCCCTGTCTTGCCAATCTACTATCATCTAGAGAGAAAATTTTTCCTTCGCCTACCAACAGGAAGGAGTGGGCGGGCATGGACTGACGTTTGGTTAATTTCATAGAGGAACAACTCAAAAGAACCAAAAGACCAGCTCTACAGTGTGGCCAAGAGAAGCAGATCTTATGAAATTAGAACAACCACCATGTTGGTGGTTGTTGTAATCTGATAGCATCTGCTTCTGTAGACCGCATTATCAAACTGGTCTTTCGGTTGCTCTGATAAGTGAAGAATTTGCTCACTTTAGATGGTAGATTGACAAGACAAAGATGTGTTTGTTTCTCTCTCCTCCTCCCTCTTTCTCTACGATGGAAGAAATTATGGTAGTTTCCTACCCAGTAGATGGATAAGTGAAGAGTTTGCTCCCGCTGGACAGTAAATAGCCAGAAGACCTCCACCTCTCTCAACATACACAGACTAGTCAGTATGGGCTGCGCTGCTCCAGACTAGAAACTGCCGTCAGGCACTACAAGGGTGGAACCACCTCATAAAACAAGCTATGAAGTTCTACTTTCTTATTAATATTGGTAGCAATGCCGACTAACAATATTGATTACATGCGGTATTTAGTTTCTTGATTTATTTGCAAAAGGCACCTGTGGGGAGAACAAGAGGCTATTCCCATCACCAAAGTGAAGGCTAATGTCTGCCCCCATGCTCCTAGGGTCCAGCTACTTTTGGTACCTCAAGGTGATACTCTTATCATGTTTTAACTTATACGCTAGTATCGGCTTTTTTACAGCATAAAGAGTTGACACCAATAAAGAAAAAATATTTCATAAAAAAGGCATACCAAGTGGTTTTGATAGTATATCATGCAACACAAAAAGGACTAAGCTTTTTTTGTTTAAATACATTGCCCACGTATTACCAGAGGAAATGTCTGAACAAGACGAAATGAATAGAATGGAGACATATATATATATATATATATATATGCAATGGCAGAGGGTGCAGGAAGCTATTTGCTTAGTTTGTAGGGTGTGAATCAGCTGTCTAGCTAACCACAGATTGTGTTTCAGCTTTTTTCTAAAAAAGAGGTGGTCAGATTCCCGCCTTGTAGCAACTGAATGAAAGATGATGGTGACAAAAAGGTTGGGTTGGCTACGGGCTTTTGTTATTCATATTCAAACCTGCTCTATGAAAGACTTATTAGAAGAACTTAATTGCTTAAAATCGTACACTTAAAGGGCGACCAGCTTCCTCGGCATCGTCTTCTACTTCATTTCTTTCTCATCAGACCTTTCCAATTCACTGTGGTTTTCGATACCTCAGTGCTGCTATTTATCCTATTTGGAGAAATTATTTTTTCTATTTACTTCCATGTATAAGCTATGTTTTTTAGGAAATAAATGATGTTTAATTAAATTCACACATATCTTGGTTTCTGCTGCTATATTTTTTCTTATCTTTCATTAAATTTCAAAATAAAGGATGTCATGATTGGGTCGCTGCAGTAGTCTGTGATCCAGTATATGGGCCCCATCCGCATCGCGGTGTGAATATTTGCTCACAAATGGACTGTGTTCTTATATATATGGTATTTGGATCCTATATATTGGTACCCAATTATCTGAATGGACCTATTTTAAGATAGAGGCTGAATTGGATCAGATCATGGATCGGGTACCAGTGCCTTGAATAGAATCGGCCAATTAAGTTCCTCAAATCTTTTTTTAATAAAAGATTGAGATTTAATCCAAAAATATATTAAAATATTCAAAACATAATAAGAGAGGATCAGTCATTCAATCAAACAAATAAATTTGCCACTGATTCGGCTCAAATCGGCCCGATTCCGGCAGGTTCAAATAACGTTGATTTCCAAAGAATCCATCCCTAATGCATAAACTACTCTATTTTCCTCTAAATGGATTGTACTTACCATGGAAACCTTCATGTGCCAGTTTTGGCGGTCTGAGGTAGGATGTCAATGATTCAGATACAATCCAATTTCACATAATTGGATTTTAAATCCGAAATCAATTAGTGGGAATTGATAAAAAGATACATCAGATCAACATTTTTTCTTGCCAAATGCAATACATATCCAATTGCCACAGACATCCAAATCCAATAAATCCATGTTAGGATTTGGGTATGGGACCTTTAGTAAAGAAAATGAATGCATTCCTGCTGAATTCAAACTATTTACTTGACTTCCAACCTGCATGTGATATATACCACAATTGAAGCAGACAATTACAGTGAAATATTTTTTTTATTGTTCCAACAAAAGTACTGGTGAGATTGAAATATCTTCTTCATATTGTCAAGGTTAACACAAATTAATGATTCTAAAAAATGTGCATTATTTTGGAAAAAAAATGAATTAGTATTACATGAATCCTTAAGGGATTGGCACAACAGACTAGGTGGGGGCCAGTAGGCAGCTAGCTTCTATTCGTAGGATCAACACTCCCTATACTGCCAAAAGAAAGGAAGGAAGGAAGGGTAAGGGTTGGGCGGGCTTGATATGTAAGTTGAAATATAGTGGAGCATCACCCCGATGCACTGACAGCATGCCTAGTACCTAGGAGGGATGGGGGTAAGGCCTGGCATCAGGCCTGGCTGACATGGCCCAAGGCTCGACAAAGTCGGGTTCAGGCTGGCTCAAAGCATTTGGCGGCAGCCCAAGTCTGGCCCATTTAGTTATCAGGTCTGGCCTGACCATCAACTTTATACCCATCAGGTACCTAGTTGAATGTCTACTCTTATTTGAAACTCTTAACATTTTATTTCTTAATATGTTAGAAACACACACCGATATATCAAGTGTTTTTAAGAGAGCCACCTGTGACAAACAAAAAGTTTCTAAAGAAGCCTTTAGGAATGCACCATAAGTTTGTATGTTGATATCATGTGTATATATATATATATATATAGCTATATGTCCCTCCTCAATTTCCTTATAAAACATTGCAATGCTTAAGGAAAACAATAAAACTCAAATACTCTGAGGCACTGCCAATTGAATGCTTGTTTTGTTATTTGAAATCATTAGTAGCTGATTCTGGCACCCAGAATGCTTCTTGTTTTGCAAGAACCACTTGTGCTCTTTGTCCCACGGAGCAAGGATTCCCCATTTTGCATCAAATGAAGTTGACGTTCTTTAACAAGAACAAACCTAGATATAAGTCTAAGAGAGTTGTATCCCTTGGATTAATTTTTTTGTACGTACATGTGCATTCTTCTCTGCATTTTCTAATCTTTCACTCTTAAAATGATGGATCTCTCTCTCTCTCTCTCATGTATTTCATTTTTTTGGTGTTATGAGGATTGTTTTGTTATCTTGCTTATACTTTGGAAGGTATACTTTGCAGAGACTTGGTGTTGAAGATCAAGAGAATCAACAGATTGTATATATCAATCATAGTCACATATAACATTTTGGAGTTCCAAACAGCGAGGTTTTTCTCGAGTATAATATGATGAGCTTGAAAAAAATGATAAAAATACTTAATTTTTTAAAAATTTAAAAAATAAAAATTAGAAAAAATAAAATAAGTGAGAAACTAATAACGCAAAAAACAAAAGATAGGTAGATCTGCAACAAATCAAAAATAGAAAATGAGAAAACAACTGTTGGGAATTAAAAAATGAAAGAAATGAAGGAAATGAAAAAAGTGAAAAAACATGTTTTTTTCAAAAAATGTGCTTTTTTAGTTTTAAACAGTAATTTAATTTATCATGTTTTTTTTTTGAAAAAAAGCACTTTTTGTGACTATGATATCAGTCTTCGATAGGGTATCTAAACATATTGTCTTGTGATTTGTGCTGACTGCATTTATATTCTCATGAATGTTGCCATGTTATTTTGCTTTCTTTTTCCTCTCAATTGCACGATATGCCTTTTGCATTTCAAGTAACAGCATGACTGGGGTTGCAGCACTGGCAATTATTGTAAGTCAATCTCTTTCGAGGATGTAGTGTGGGTCATTTGCATATGTCAACTGTTGTGTTCATCTCATTTTCCTAATTGATTTTTGTTTAAATTCAGTTTGACATATATGATTGTTGAAGAAAATGTGTTGTAGAGTTACAGTAAGATTCTTACAATTGAATTTGAAAATTTATGGTTGAATGGGAACAACGTATTTTCACAAGAAGCAATATTTGAACTTTAGTATATTGAACAAAGCTTCAGCCAACTTAAAAATTATTTAGAACTTCAAACTTCTTATTTCCAAGTATGCCCTTGAGGAGATTGTTTTACATTTAATCTTATGGTACAATGTTTTTATATATTTCTAGTTGTTATTTAATTAACTTTTGTAAAGAATGGGTGCAGCTGAGCAGATACAGTTTCAGTTCCAACAGGCCAAAAGCTAAGTCACATGGGTACCAGTCCTGTTTGGATATGGGTACGGAGATATGGACATGATAACTTTAAAAGATGTGGGTATGGGGATACACATGATATATTTATGTTTATGTGCAAAATGATACAAAAAAATGAAAATAAAAGCAACATTTTAGTAAGCAGGTGATGTAAATAAAAACATTATATGTTAATGAACAATATAATGTGAAAAAAAATTAAATCAAAGTAAAATTAAGCAGTTTAGATTTAAAAGGTTTTCAAATGTGTCCAAGTTCCAACTTTGGGTACATGGTACGGCAACATGGGTACGTGGGCTTACTGAAGTACCCATGTGACTTAGGCCAAAAGTAGGAGACAAGGTAGGCTGAATAGACAACCAAAAGCAAAAGGTAAATCCTACATGTGGTAGGTAGGCTTTAGATTCATTTTCTCAATATGAACACTTTCTTCTTAGCAGTAGTCTTGAAAACAATTATAAAGAAGTTGTTTGATCAAAATTTTGCCAAATGTTTTATTTCAGCTGCCAATGCTGTTTAAATGAACCTGAATATTATTGGTCGTAATTAGATCGGGTTGCTGCCAAATTTGATAAATAATCGATGCAAAGAGCGTCAACGGGATACACACAATTTATCTTATATATTTATTATTGATTTTAATTTTTAATATGGTTTGTCTATTAGAAAATAATAATATTATTTTTGTTGTACAAGTTAATTGAATGATCACTAAATCTATTCAAATAGACGAACCTTCTCTCACAATCTGTACCAAGCTAGCCAAGTCAAACCTACTGGTGGACGATTGTGTTTGACAAGCGAATTATTTATTGTTTGTTTTCCAAATAATTTTAAACCAAGTTACATATATCTGTATGTTTACTTTTCAAAATAATAACAAAATAAAATAAAGAGGATGTTTTTTTTTTGCATATAAGTTATATTTTTTGGAACAACATTTTTTTTAGGCACCCAATACTATGAACCATATTAGTGTCAGCCTAATGGCACATTACTGATGAAGAGACACAAGTAACTTGATTTTGGCTACTTTTTGAGACATTTAAAAGGTGTGTCTTTCTACAAAGAGATGTCTCCACATGTGAGTCCTTGGAATGCCCTGAGACATTTCCTCTAGTGGTGCTACGTTGGCATCCAGTTGCCTTCAATTTCTTACTTTTACCGTGAGTCAAAGAAAATATCAGTAGTGTTTGTGTTTGCAGAATACACTATGAAAACCACTTGGCTTGTCTTAATATTTTTATGAAAATATGTTCCTAATTTTCATATATTGAGGATTTGACAATGCACACAATTTTCATTTCCTTTGTTTCTAGTGTTTCTGTTGTGCACTATGAAAATCACTAGGTTTCTCGTTTTCATGGAAAAGTTTCCCTGAGTTTCATTTTACGATGCATGGAATGTCCATTTTCTTTGTTAATTTGTAGTGTTTCTGATTGCATTATACACTACGAAAACCACTTGATTTCTTGTTTACATGAAAATGTTTCCATAATTTTCATCTACTGAGAATTTTATGTTGCATGCAATCGCCATTTCCTTTGCTTCTAGCATTGTTATTTGCATGATACGCTATGAAAACATCTTGGTTTGTCTCTCATGAAAACATTTCTCTAATGTTCATATATTGGGAGTTTTGCAACTCATATGATTGTCATTTCTTTGCTCCTCATGGTCCTAATCAATGTCCAATATGTGCATGTTGGGCATCTACCAATGAATTACAAACTGTGGGTTATCATAAAGCAAATTTATAATAGCGGTGAAAGAGAACCACAAAATATTTTGACAACCTCCATGGAAGAGAAAGTTAGGCCAGGTTCGAAAAATTAAAGACTATAATTTCTTTTCTCATAGAGGAAGGGGGAAAGACTATGTCTTGCCAATCTTCTATCTAAAGAGAGAAAATTCTTCCCCTATCCTGCTTCGACATTTATTAAGCATCCAATAGGGAGGGAGGTGGTGCGCATGAGCTGACATTTGGTTAATTGCACAGTGAAGCAACTCAAAAGAACTAAATGAACAGCTTGAAAGTGCAGACAATGGAAACAAATTCTATGCAAATTACAACAGCCATGCCCACCACATCCCTTCCGCGGGCATGGTGGTTGTTGTAATTGGAAAGCATTTGCTTTCGTTGATCGCACTGTGAAGTTGATCTTTTGGTCCTTATGAGATGCTCTGCTTTGTAATTATCCAAATCTCAGCTCATGCCCACCATCTCCCTACTTATTGGATGGTTAATAAATGTCTAAGCAGGATAGGGGAAGAATTTTCTCTCTCTATCAATTAGATTGGCATCAAAGAGATTTCTATGCTACTCCCCCCCCCCCCTTTTCTCCCTCCATGATAGAAGAAATTTCAGGTCTTTATAAGATGGATGAGTGGAGTTTTTCTTCTGTTGGACAGTAAATAACCAGAAGATCTCTGCCTTTCTCTTCACATACAAACCCCAGACAGCATGGGCTGCACTACTACAGACTAGAGTGCAAGAACACCATCTGCCACTACAAGGGTGGCACTGCCTCATGAAACAAGGAATCAAGTTCCACCACCTCTTTTCAACAGCTTACTTCCACTACAAGTTCATATGCCATTATAGTTAATGGCAAAAGTACTAAAAATATAAATAAAAAAAAGTGACATGACTACAAAAGACATGCTTTTTTTTTTAATTATAAAAACATCTCCCTTCTTACGGCATTCGTAAGCTGTGCACGCAACCTTTACTACTCCGACTACCTCTATCGCCTTCCACCTTTTCGCGTGGTCTGTATAGGTAAACGTTCTCGGGGGTTCTAGCAATGCCTGCGAACATTGATTACATGCAGCTTGTAATTTCTTGATAGATTCTCAAAAGAAACAAATTGTACATTGATGATGGAGAGCAAAAGAAAAGGCATTTGTATGCAATGTAAAATTCTGTAGTGCATGGGAAGGGAATGGTTTTTGGGTGAGCAGGAGGCAATTTCAAATGTTGAGTGAAGGCTGAAGCTTTCATCTTTCCTCCTATCCTCCAGGGTTTAGTGCTATTTTTGATGTTTCGAGGTGATTCTTCTACTATGCTTCAACTTGCATATCAGTGTTTTCTTTTTGCAGCACAGAAAATTTGTGCCGATAAAAAGAAAAGTTTTCATAAAAATACATACCAAGTGGTTTCCATAGTATACCATGCAATTGCATGCAGACACTAAAGTCATTCACTTTCTTCGCCATCATCTTCTTACTTTCTTCTCTCAGCGGACCTTTCTAATTCACTGTCTCTTTTACAATATTTTATATATTTCTAGTTATTATTTAATTAACTTTTGTAAATAATGGGTGCAGCTGAGCAGATACAGTTTATGTTCAGTTCCAACAGGCCAAAAGCTAAGTCACATGGGTACGAGTCCTGTTTGGATACGGGTACGGAGATATGGACATGGTAACTTTAAAAGATATGGGTACGGAGATACACATGATATATTTATGTTTATAAGAAAAATAATACAAAAAAAATCAAAATAAGAGCGACATTCTAATAAACAAGTGATATAAATAAAAACATTATATGTAAATGAACAATAACTCTAAGAATAGAATAAAAAATAATGTGAAATAAATTAAATCAAAGTAAAATTAAGCAGTTTTGATTTAAAAGGTTCTCAAATGTGTCCAAGTTCCAACTTTGAGTACGTGGTATGGCAACATGGGTATGTGGGCCTTACTGAAGTACCCATGTGACTTAGGAAATCCTACATGTGGTAGGTAGGCTTTAGATTCCTTTTCACAATGTGAACACTTTCTTCTTAGCAGTAATCTTGAAAACAATTATAAAGAAGTTGTTTTATCAAAATTTTGCAAAATGTTTTATTCCAGCTGCCAATGCTGTTTAAATGAACCAGAATATTATTGGACCTAATTAGATCGGGTTGCTGCCAAATTTGATAAATAATCGATGCAAAGAGTGCCAACGTGATACACACAATTTATCTTATACATTTATTATTGATTTTAATTTTTTAATATGGTTTACTTATTAAAAAATAATGATATTATTTTTGTTGTACAAGTTAATTGAATGATCACTAAAACTATTCAAATAGACAAAGCTTCTCTCGCAATTTGTGCCAAGGTAGCCAAGACGAAACCTACTGGTTGACGATTGTGTTTGACAAGCGAATTATTTATTGTTTGTTTTCCAAATAATTTTAAACCAAGTTACATATATCTGTATGTTTACTTTTCAAAATAATAACAAAAGAAAATGATGAGAATGTTTTTTTTTTTGCATATAAGGTACATTTTTTTGAACAACTTTTTTTTTTAGGTCCCCAGTAACATGAACCATATTAGTGTCAGCATAATGGCACATTACTGATGAAGAGACACAAGTAACTTATTTTGGCTACTTTTTGAGACATTTAAAAGGTGTGTCTTTCTACAAAGAGATGTCTCCACATGTGAGTCCTTGGAAAGCTCTGAAACATTTCCTCTAGTGGTGCTAGGTTGGCATCCAGTTGCCTTCAATTTCTTACTTTCACCGCGAGTCAAAGAAAATATCAGTAGTGTTTGTGTTTGCATAATACACTATGAAAACCACTTGGTTTGTCTTAATATTTTTATGAAAATGTTTTCCTAATTTTCATATATTGAGAATTTTACAATGCACACAATTTTCATTTGTTTTGTTTCTAGTGTTTCTGTTTGCATTCTGCACTATGAAAATACACTTGGTTTCTCGTTTTCATGGAAAAGTTTCCCTGAGTTTCATTTTACAATGCATGGAATTGCAAACTTCCTTTGTGAATTTGTAGTGTTTCTGATTGCATTATACACTACAAATGGTTTCTTGTTTTCAAGAAAATGTTTCTCTAATTTTGATCTACTGAGAATTTTACCATGCATGCAATTTTCATTTCCTTTGCTTCTAGCATTGTCATTTGCATGATACACTATGAAAACCACTTGGTTTGTCTTTCTCATGAAAACATTTCCCTAAAGTTCATATATTGGGAGTTTTACAATTCATATGATTGTCATTTCTTTCCTCCTCATGGTCCTCATCAATGTCTAATATGTGCATGTTGGGAATCTACCAATGAATTACAAATTGTGGGCTATCATAATGCCAATTTATAATAGCGGTGAAAGAGAACCACAAATTATTTTGACAACCTCCATGGAAGAGAAAGTTAGGCCAGTCTTGTGAATGGTGTGCCTATGCTTTCCCTCCCCGAAGACGAGCTAGTAAATTAAAATAAAGAGTTATCTACAAGCCGTCATGCATGGTGCATACCAGGGGCGGAGCCAAAAAATTTTCTTGAGCGGACCAAATTAAAGTTTTTAAATTTTGACTAGGTTCGCAGTATCATTTTTCAAAAATTTTATATAGAACAAGTGAAATTTTTAAAATTTACAAGTATTTTTTTAATACTGGTGCATAGCCTTTTAAGGCATGCCAACTGTAACCTTGGCCCACTTGCATTGGGTTCCTAGCCCACTTTTATGAGTACTTATCATGCACTGAAACTTGCAAACAATGCAAATGTGCATAGGCCTGTACATATTACTCGGTTCGAAAAATTAAAGACTATAATTTCTATTCTCATAGAGGAAAGGGGGAAGACTCTATCTTGCCGATCTTCTATCTAAAGAGAGAAAATTCTTCCCCTATCCTGCTTCGACATTTATTAACCATCAATAGGAAGGGAGGTGGTGGGCATGAGCTGACATTTGGTAAATTGCACAGCGAAGCAACTCAAAAGAACTAAATGAACAGCTTGAAAGTGCAGACAATGGAAGCAAATTCTATGCAATTACAACAGCCACCATGCCTACCACATCCAACCCGCGGGCACGCTGGTTGTTGTAATTGGATAGCATCTACTTTCGTTGATCACACTGTGAAGTTGATCTTTTGGCCCTTATGAGATGCTCTGCTATGTAATTACCCAAATCTCACCTCATGCCCACCACCTCCCTCCTTATTGGATGCTTAATAAATGTCTAAGCACGATAGGGGAAGAATTTTCTCTTTCTAGCAATTAGATTGGCATCAAAGAGATTTCTATTTTACTCCCTCCCCCCTTTCTCCCTCCATGATAAAAGGAATTTCAGGTCTTTATAAGATAGATGAGTGGAGTTTTTCCCCTGTTGGACAGTAAATAACCAGAAGATCTCTGCCTCTCTCTTCACATACAAACCCCAGACAGCTTGGGCTGCACTACTCCAGACTAGAGTGCAAGAACACCATCTACCACTACAAGGGTGGCACCGCCTCATGAAACAAGGAATCAAGTTCCACCACCTCTTTTCAACAGCTTACTTCCACTACAACAAAAGTTCATATGCCATTATGGTTAATGGCAAAAGTACTAAAAATAGAAATAAAAAAAATGACATGACTACAAAAGACATGTTTTTTTTTTTAATTATAAAAACATCTCCCTTCTTACGGCATACGTAAGCTGTGTACGCAACCTTTACTATTCCGACTACCTCTATCGCCTTCCACCTTTTCGCGTGGTCCATATTGGTAAAGGTTCTTGGGGGTTCTAGCAATGCCTACGAACATTGATTACATGCAGCTTTTAATTTCTTGATAGATTCTCAAAAGAAACCAATTGTACATTGATGATGGAGAGCAAAAGAAATGGCATTTGTATGCAATGTCAAATTCTGTAGTACATGGGAAGGGAAAGTTTTTTGGGTGAGCAGGAGGCAATTTCCAATGTTGAGTGAAGGCTGAAGCTTTTCTCTTTCCTCCCATCCTCCAGGGTTTAGTGTTATTTTTGATGTTTCAATCAGATGCTTCTATTGTGCTTCAACTTGCATATTGGTGTTTTCTTTTTGCAGCACAGAAAATTTATGCTGATAAAAAGAAAAGTTTTCATAAAAATACATACCAAGTGGTGGCCATAGTATACCATGCAATTGCATGCAGACACTAAAGTCATTTACTTTCTTCGCCATCATCTTCTTATTTTCTTTTCTCAGCAGACCTTTCTAATTCACTGTGGTTCTCTTTACCACAGTGCTGCTATTTATCTTATTTGGAGAAATTATTTCATTTACTTACTTCCATGTGTGAGCTATGTTTTTTACAAAATAAATGATATTTAATTAAGTTCACACCTATCATGATTTCTGCTACTATATTTTTCTTAATTTTTATTAATTTCAATGTAAAGGTTGTCGTCATTGGGTCAGAGTAGCAGTCCATGCTCCAGTCCAGCTCATGCCAGCAATATATCTTCTTTTGTGTGGATCCCATCAGTATGGCACTGGATCCTATATATTGGTCCAATCCTGTTATCTGATTGGACCTAGTTTAATATAGAGGCTGAATTGGATCAGATCACGAACCAGGTGCCACTGCCTTCTAAAGGCGCCCATGGCACTGATCACAATAAGGTCATACCCCAACTTTCTAAGAATACCTATGCCTGCTCTTTATAACAAAATTACAAATTTTTGTCATGGTCCCAAAATTAATTAACAATATCAAAATGGGTTTTTGAACATAGACGGCCAATTAAGTGATTCAATTTTTTTTCTGAAACATAAATGATCTGAATTAAATAAAAATAATAGGCCTACTAAAGGCATAAAAATAGAGGATAAGTTGAGATCTGTCATTGAATCGGTGCCTCGGTGTTTTTAATTGATACTTCTCTTTGTTATAAGATATCTATTATAATTATATATTATAATTATAAGTATATTAATATTATATTCTAAGTTATTAGAATATGAGTGCAAAGAATGTGGATCTAAAATAAATAGAAATTAGTGTACTAACTCATCCTTTTCTAGAAAATATATGCATGAGAATCTTATTATTCTTATTCCTCACTTATGTTTCAAAACAAATTTCTTCTCAAGGATCAGTTATAATTGCATCCAACAAGGATTCATATTAAAAATGAATGATTCTGGGGAGATATAAAAGTGTTGCATATTGATTTCTATATCTTAGTTAGGTTGGAACATTTAATATGTAACAAGGGGGAGGGGGCTTTTTCGGATTTCTCTAATTTGGATTTCTCTGAAGGAAAAAGACACTACTTTGATCTTTTATCCTGCTCTGTTGCTAAATGGTCTGTCCCTGATCTGATTACTCATTAGTAAAGGTAGTTAAAAGAAAAGATGGAGCTGGAGAAAAAAATCCTCTGAAACTTCTGATTCTTACTACTTCACTACAATTACAAATTGTCTTTATGCCAGCAAGGAAAGCTCCATCCTTGCTACTTCAATTCTGATAAACGAAATGAACTAATTTTTTGCCTAGGAATAACTAAATATATTGCTCTACTACTTTTTTGACTTGAATTTCTTTGGTTCAAGTTCAAGGGCAGGGAAAGATCCCATGGAACTGAAAGTGCAGACAATGAAATACTCCGCTACTTGTGAACGGTCAGGTATTGTCTTCTTCAATGTTTGTTCAATTACTCTTTTACCCTGAATGCAATGCAAGCATTGGGTTCAGCAATAATGATATCTCCCAAACATACCAAAACTGGCTGTCACTCCACCAGTTGTAGGGGATGTAAGGATTGATACATAGAATAACATTTTATTTGATTGATAATTGTATAAAGCAGAAGATATTTTAGCCATTTGCATCAAGCTCAAACTTCCTTCTTGCAAGCGCGCTCCTCCAGAAGCACACACCATAATAACTGGAGAGATCTATCAGTAGCGTACTTGATCAAACGTGTGATTTTCTCGCAAGGATGGAGCTAGAACTCCCATTAAGAGAAAAATGGAACTTCCTGCAGTGTACAAAATGAACTTTGTAGCTGATTAAAAAAGAAAATAATAATAATTAAAGAAAAAACTTAAGTGAGAATCAGCCAATGAATCATATCAATAAATTTACCACTGACTTGGCTCAAAACGGCCCGATTCAGGCAGAGGGGTGGAGCCAAGGTAAGGGCCACATGGGCCCTGGGCCCACCTCAACAATTTTTTTTAAAAAAATTACATGTATATTTTAAAAAATTTCACTTGTTATACATAAAAATTTTGAAAAATGATATTTCAGTCCTAGTCAAAATTTAGAAACTTTAATTTGGCCCCTTTTATGAAAAATTTCTGGCTTCGTCCTTGTTCAGGCATGCTCAAACAACATGCATGCCAACCCTAATGAATACTCTATGATTTGACATCATCAACTACTATGTTTTCCACGTTATAGATTCACAAGTGCAAATATGGCGGGAGACTCACCATGGAAACCTTCATGCGCTAGTTTCGGTTGTCTGATCATGCTTGCACTTGCGCAAAGCCACAAATTTTTCATGAGGGGGCCAAATTAAGGTTTCTAAATTTTGATTAGGACCGAAATATCATTTTCCAAAATTTTTAATATAAAACAAGTGAAATTTTCTGCAATTTACATATAAATTAAAAAAAAAACATTGAGGTGGGGTCAAGGCCCAAGAGGGCCCTATCTTGGCTCCACCCCTGGGCATGCAGGATGTCAGTGACTCAGATGCAATCCAGTTATATATATTGGATTTTAAATTCTTATTCAATTAGTCAGGATTTGGTGGAGAAAGGTAAATCAGATCATCTTTTTTTCCTACCAAGTCCGATTTTAGAGGTGCAATTTTCACAGACATCGGAATCCATTACTCACATGTAAAGATTTGGGTACGTAAACTAAATTGTTCTGTGGCTGGATTCAAACTTTTACTTGACTTCCTACCTTAGCTTGACATATTCCATAGTTGAAGCAACAATTACAGTGAAATAGTTTCAAATATGAGCACCTTTTCGTTTTTCAAACGTAAGTTGAGGAGAGTCCTACAAATATACTTATGTGATTAGAATGTGTTTTTATGAGGACCTGGTTCAGTGTTTTCAAACTTAAAAAAGAATCTCCAGAGTAATCAAGTGCATTGTTGTACTGTCTCACAATAGAAAGAAAAGGGAAAAAAAAAAGAAGAAATAGCAAGCCAGCTAGGTAAGCAGGTGCCCATGTTATCATGTGAAAACATGAATCCTTGAAACCAAACTTTCGTTTGATTCAACTTAACAATGTTTGGGTCCAAACCTCTGCCAAAGGGGATGGAGTTCCTGTGCACAATGCTTGTTAGTAGGCCCTCCCAAAGAATGGTGCTTCATGTATTTTCTCGTTTTCTACATGATATAACCTACAAATATGTTTGTTTTCAGCTAAATTGTCATGATCCAAATGAATTCTTCTAGAAAAAAAATCGACTTCAAATCTTTTTATTGTTGTTTGAACTTTAGTAGGGGCATTGATTCAAACTATAATATACCAAAGATTGGGTTTCCATGTGCATTAGGATCGCCTACTATTTAGGTTTATTTTAAGTGGTACTTTCGTTCTTGTCTAGTGCTGAGAACAGCAAAAAATCCTCTTACCATATTGTTCATCTAAAGAGATGATCTGAGTTCTGCAAGAGCACTGGGTAAAAGTTGGGTGAGCAAGATCAAGGAGGAGTATTTCATCTTACCATCCAACAAAAATGCCGAAGCATCCCACCCTTCTCCCCATCTCTTAAGTGCAACAAGCCTGCTTTCGGTGCATTGGGGTAACACTTTCGCTATACTTCAACTTGCATATCGGTATGCCCTTCTCTCTATTTTTGTGTTAATTGATGCTCCACTGAGTTTTTCTTTTTTAACTAGAAGAGCCTTGGTATAAGTTTAACAGACAGTAGTATTACTCATATCTATTTTTTTCTAGGTATGCATATGTTTCTCTGAATTTTCTAATCTTTCACAGCTAAAATGATGGATCTCTCTCAATCTCTCTCTCTCTCTAGTATCCTGTTTTTTGTATTTTGAGGATTGAATTGTTTTCCTGCTTATACTTTTGCAGGTATACTTTGCAGATATAGTGTTGAAGATCAAGAGAAATGAGCAAATTGTATATATCTATATTGGATACGTTATTGTCTTATTAAACATTATTGTCATTGTCTCATGAAGGTTACCATGTTATTTTGTTTCCTTTTCAATTGATTTTCTCTATCCTTTTTTCATTTCAGACAAAAGCAGGACTGGGGTTGCGGAACTGACAATTACTGGAAGCCTGTACTCTTCTAAGGCAATATAATTTGGGAACGGTGTAATGGTAAATAATTTTGCTATGTTAAATAAGTTCCAGAGAATGCTCCCAATTAGTATGAAATCGTTTTCACCATATGGAAATGGTTCTCTTTTCAGGATGATTTGTTGGCAATTCACATGCGTGAACTGTAATTCTCATCTCATTTTCTAGTTGCATTTGTTAAAATTAAGTTTGATAGATATGATTGTTGAAGAAAATATGTTGTAGGGTTCGTTACAGTAAAATTCATGCAATTGAATGAGAAAACAATTTGTAGTCAAACAAGAACAATGTAGTTCTACATAGGATAAGTTTCACTTTTCTTATCTTGGAATCAACTTACCTTCAATTCCCACTTCCTCGATTAGACAAGAATGTCACTAGGGTATGTATTGCATGACTATAAAAGCCACTTTTTTTTCTTTTTTTTTTTATGAAAACCTTCACCAAATTTTCAGATACTACAAAATTTTACAGTGCATACAATTGTTGTTTCCATTGTTCATGAACCTCGTCAATATCCAATGTTTTGTCTTTCGGGACTGTTTGGCATTCATAATAGACTGTTATTTTTCAGTAATTCTGCTCAAATTTTTGAGGTAAATCTATAAAACACTATGTTACAGGGTTCCATGAATTTGCCTCAACTTTTCAGGCAGTTTCTTTGGCCAATATAACAGTACGATGTCGGACACTCTCTTAGGGAATTAATAAAGAAACCAAAAGTTATGTGTTATCATAACTTGTTGCCTGGGGTGAAGAAAATCAAGAAATAGTTTAACAGCCTCTAAGAAAGGAGAGGCAGGCCAGTCTTGTGGATGGTGTGCCCTATCATTCCCCTTCTCAAGGGTCTAAGCTTGAACTTTTTCTTTTTTAAATCTAAAGATAGAGTTGATGGAGGTAGTCTTAGTGAGCAGCCGTGAAAAGGTGGTGGGACTTCACTGCGTGTTTCATGAGGCAATGCCGCTCTGGTGGTGTCATCGCCCTCTAGTCTGGAGGTAGTGCAGCCCATGCTGGTGGGTACGTGTATCTAGTGAGAGAGAAAGATGCAGAAGTCTTGTAGCTATTTATTATCCAACAGAAGAAAAGTCTTCACTTATCTATCTACCAGCTCGGCAATTAAGGGCCATAGTTTCTCCTACCCAATAGATGGATAAGTGAAGAGTTTTTTCCCCCTAGATAGTAAATAACCAGAAGACCTTTACCTCTCTCCACATATACGCACACTAGTCAGCAGGGGCTGCAACGCTCCAGACTAGAGCCTGAGAACACCGTCAGTCACTACAAGGGTGGTGCCACCTCATGAAACAAGCGAGGAAGTCCTGCCACTTTTTTGCAGCAGCTCAGTCTGACTACCTCCATCACCTTCCACCATTTTGCTTGGCCTATTTGTTTCTTATTATTGGTAGGGTTTCTTTGGGGTTCTAGCAATGCCGACTAACTTTGGTTTATTCTCAAAGGGAACCCATTGGGTCAGCAAGAACCTATGTGGTCCGCCTTGCTGAAGTATTCATCCATCCCCCTTGGGTCCAGCCCTTATTGGTATCTAATAACTATAGAATATTTCACTTGTCTTATATAAAAAATTTGAAAAATGATATTTCAGTGCTTGTCAAAATTTAAAAACTTTAATTTGGCCCCCCTCATGAAAAATTTATGGCTCCGCCCCAGAGTATATAGTGTGAGAAAGAGAGGAAGAGATCTTGTGCCTATTTTACTGTCCAACGGGAGAAAAATCTTCATTTATCTATCTACCGTGTAGGAAATTAAGAGCCATAATTTCTTCTGCCATATAGGAAGAGGGAGGGGGAGATGCCCTGTCTTGCCAATCTACTATCATCTAAAGAGAAATTTTTTCCTTCGCCTTTCAGGGGGCACGAGCTGACGTTTGGTTAATTGCATGGCAGAACAACTTAAAAGAACCAAAAGACCACCCCAAACGTGTGCTCAAGAGAAGCAAGTGTTACTAAATTACAAACAACCACCATGTAGGTGGTTGTTGTAATTTGATAGCATTTGCTTCAGTTGACCACATTATCAAACTGGTTTTTGGTTGCTCTGATAAGTGAAAAATTTGCTCACTTTAGATGGTAGATTGACAAGACAAAGATGTGTTTGTTTGTCTCTCCTCCCCCCTCTCCCTCTATAATAGAAGAAATTATGGTAGTTTCCTACCCAGTAGATGGATAAGTGAAGCGTTTGCTCCCGCTGGACAGTAAATACTCAGAAGACCTCCACCTTTTCACACACATACACACACTAGTCAGCTTGGGCTGTGCTGCTCCATATTAGAGTGTCAGAACACCATCAAGCACTACAAGGGTGGTGCCACCTCATGAAACAAGCGATGAAGTTCCACTTTCTTATTAGTATTGGTAGAGGTTCTTGGGGTTTTTAGGAATGCCGATTAACAATATTTTACATGCAATATGTAGTTTCTTGATCTATTCACAAAAGGCACCCATGGGGAGAGCAAGAGGCTATTCCCATCGCCCTAGTGAAGGCTGGAGTATGCCCCCACACTCCTAGGGTCCAGCTGCTTTTGATACCTGAAGGTGAAACTCTTACTATGCTTCAATTTGCATATTAGTGTCATTTTTTACAGCACAAAAAAAGGACACTATTAAAGAAAAACAAATCATAAAAAGACATACCAAGTGGTTTTGATAGTATATCATCCAACACAAACACTAAAGGCATTTTTCTTTCATTATGAAAGTAGGATTTAAAATCGATATGTGCCTCTCCTTTCCTTGCCCTCTCCGGATTTAAAGTAAACCGAACGAGTATCTTCTCAAGCTCATTATGTAATCGTCAAATTAGTTGCCGCATCAACTGTTGTTTACAAATCCACTTTTTTCCCTTCGTGAACATTTCAAATTATTTCCTGAAATAAAATCCATCAATGCAAATGTTTTCAACTTTAAATTTAACATTTCGAATAGTAATCATTTTTTTTTAAAAAAAACTAGTAATGTTAGTAAACATTGCATAGAAGTATTGCATGCCTTGGTGAGCCTGTACGACCATTCGAGGATGCTCCATCAGATCACGCCGCCATTTGATTCAGAAAAGGAAAAAGAAGATTTCCTTACTGATGAGTGTATATATCTATGGACAATCAGGATTCAGATGCATGACTTTGTAAAACCTTGTGACAACCACCATTACCAACACCACAACACTGAACAAGAAGGAAGAGAGAGATCGAGGATAAAGACTACAAATGGCAGAACTCTCATCGGACAATGGTACACTGAATGATCTCAGACGCCACCGGGAATTCCTTGAAAGGAAAAGCGGCGATCTGGCAGCTAGCGACGGTGGTGGCGTGGGATTCAGATTGGTTGCTCAGGACGGCATCGCTCTGCTTAGTGGCCGGCGGCGATCCTCACTCCCATGTCCAACATCTCATATCTTCAATTTACTTAGAACCATAAATTTTAAAGCAAGGCCTTCCTAGGGCAATAGAATTGGAGAAGGCAGTAGGTTTCTTTTTTCTTCTTATTTGAATCAAAGTTTAGGTTGCCCTGAGAGACGTAGTTTAGTTGGTCTTTGTTGACTTGTTTTCAATTTAGTTATCGTGGGATCATAATTCGGTTGTGAATCTAAAAGTTTGATACTTGAGTTAATTTGGTTTTGTTGCTGGGCACAAAAGTGAAATCAAATAAGCTCCATTTTTATCCAATTTAGAAAAGTTTATAGATAGAAAGTAATCTGAGTCGGAGGCTGATACGTTGATTGTTGACATGGGGGTGGACTGAGTTACCGAGACGAATAGGTCAGGGTTCGGTTGTGGCTTTTGTGGTAATTGAGGGGATGAGGAAGGGCTGTAGGGAGGGAAGCGTTTCCTCTCAAAAAAAAAAAAAAGGGAGGGTGAACACACTTAAACCCCAGGTTAAGGTAATTTGTGGAGAAACATGGTTAGACCATGGTTAAGTACTGAGAGAATGAGAGACGACGTGTCTGAAATCAATCGGTGATCTGTTGATAAAATCCAGTCCACGCTTTCACGTCGTCATTGCTCCCATGTTTTCTGCCAAATTACATTTTTTAAAATTTACATGTAAATCCTCGAGGCAGAAAACATGGGAGCAATGGATCACCGAGTGATTTGAGACACGTCGCCTCATTTTCTAGTACTTAACGATGGTCTAACCATGGTTCCCTCTGTCGACAAATTAGCTTAACCTGGGGTTTAGGTATGTTCAATGACCGCTTCACCCTCCCATTTTTTGAAAGGAGAGCTTCGCTCCCTAAGCAGCCCCTCCTCATCCCCTCAATTACCATAAACGCCACTCCCGAACACTGACCTATTCGTCTGGGTAACTTGGACTGGTCGTCCACCCCCTTGTCAACAATCAACGTATCAGCTTCCGTCTCAGATAACTTGCTACCTATAAATTTTTCTAAATTGGACAAAGAAGGAGCTTATATTTGATTTCACCTTTGTGCCCAGCAACAAAACCAAATTGGGCAAAGAAGGAGCTCTATCTTGAGTTTATCCGTTGATTAATGGAATTCCCAGCGGCGTCTGAGATCATTCTGTGTACCATTGTCCGATGAGAGTTCTGCCATTTGTAGTCTTTATCCTCGATCTGTCTCTCCCTTGTTGTTCAGTGTTGTGATGTTGGTAATGGTGGTTGTCACAAGTTTTTACAAAGCAATGCATCTGATTCCTGATTGTCCATAAATACATACACTCATCCATTGGGAAATCTTCTTATTCCTTTTCTGATATTGAATGGTGCCGTGATCTGATGGAGCATCCCTCAATAGAAAGCAATTTGTCAACAAGGGGAGGATGAATTTGTCAATTAGAATTCTAGAAAACAAGAAAACCCCAAGAGAAATATTTTAATGAGGCAAACAGGAGAGAAGCTGTTTATGCTTATTCTATCACCTCCTTCCAATCTCTTCTAAATTTGTCTCTGTTCCCAGCTCACCGACGGCATGCAATACTTCTATGCAATGTTTACTACCCTTTCCTTTCGTTTCTTTTTTTTTTTCATTACTATTCAAAATGTTAAATTTAAAGTTGAAAACATTTGCATGGACGGATTTTATTTCTGGAAATAATTTGAAATGTTCACGAAGAGAAAAACATGGATTTGTTAACAACAGTTGATGCGGCGAGGAATTTGACGATTACATAATCTGTTCGAGAAAATACTCGTTCGGTTTACTTTAAATCATGGAAGGGCAAGGAGGAGATGGAGAGGGATGATAAGTGAAGAATTTGCTATATATTTGACAAGACAAAGAGCTGTGGATCTGTCTCTCCTCCTCCCTCTCCCTCTATGAGAGAAGAAAGTATGGTAGTTTCCTACCCAGTAGATGGATAAGTGAAGAGTTTGCTCAAGCTGTTAAAGAGAAAAAAATTCACAAAAAAATTACATACCAAGTGGTTTTAATAGTAGATCATGTAACACAAACAGTAAAGGCGTTTTTCTTTCATTATGAAAGTAGGAAAATGAAGACAACCGATTGCCCACTTATTACTAGAGAGAATGTCCGATGGAGAGAATGTCCGAACAAGAGTAAGCTTTTTTGTTTAAGTACATTGAAATGAATAGAATGGAGAAATTGACGACCATTTGCATCCTCAGAATGTTTTTGTCCTTTGAGAGGTATATATATATATATGTAGGAAGCTATTTGCTTGGTATGTAGGCAGAGAAACATCAAAATGTGGGACAAACAAAGGTCGGAAAAGCAAAATGATGCCTAACTTTTGTTGTATTCGCTGGATGGAAGACTTACTAGAGGAACTTAATTGCTTAAAATCAGAAAGAAGTACACTCAGAGGGCAACTACCTTCCTCGCCATTGTCTTCTTCTTCATTTCTTTCTCAGCGGAACTTTGTTTTCGATACCTCAGCTATTTATCTTATTTGGATAAATTATTTCTTCTACTTACTTCCATGTATAAGCTACTTTTTTTAGGCAATAAATGATATTTAATTAAGTTCCCGCACGTACTGATTTCTGATCATATATTTTTCTTAATTTTCAGTCCAGGCTCCAGTCCAGTTCCTTTGATCCGATCAGCATTGTACCTTGAATATTTTCTAACAAATGGGCCTTTGAACTGGATCAAATCATGAATCGGGTGCCACTGCCTTGAATAGAATCTGCCAATTAAGTTATTCAAATCTTTTTTTACAAAAGATTAAAATTTAGTCCAAAAAGATATTTAAACAATCAGAACATAAGCCTGGGCACCGGGCCGGGCCACCGCCGGGTACCCGGTACCCAGCCCGCTACGGGCCCGGGCCCGGGCCTTGACAAAAAAGTTTCCGGGCCAAGTTTATCGGGCTCGGCCCGGCCCGGTAATTACCGGGCCGGGCCCGGGCCTGCCACTGTGATCGGTGGCGGCCCGATAAGCCCGACATGAGTTTTTTTTTTTCTTTCTTTAAAAAAAATGAACTTGGAGAATTAGGAACTTAGGGTTATAGGTTAGGTTTTCTTTTCCTCTTTTCGTTTCATTAAGAAATTTCATCGCCGCGAGCTCGAGACTGCCTCCTCTAGTCTTCCTCATTGGCCGTTGCCCCTTGGCTGCCTCCTCTAGTCCTCCCGTCGGTCGCCGGCATCAACTGCTCTACTTGCTTCATCGTCGGTTGCATCGAGTACTCCTCCAAAGGACTACTTTTTACTGGTTGGTGTTGTTCTTGTTTTTATTATTCTATTAAGTGCACATTGTTTAAGTTCGTGCTCATTTTTTGAGTGAGCTAGAGGCTAGCAAGTAGCAACCCGCCTCAAAGCCCGGCCCAGCCCGTTAATAATCGGGCCGGGCCGGGCCGGGCC
Organism: Nymphaea colorata; assembly: GCF_008831285.2. NCBI lineage: Eukaryota > Viridiplantae > Streptophyta > Magnoliopsida > Nymphaeales > Nymphaeaceae > Nymphaea > Nymphaea colorata. Next base: position 2,209,834 of record NC_045138.2, on the reverse strand, counting down.
TCGGGCATAAACCAAAGCTCGAGGCCCGATATTACATGGGCCCGGTCCGGCCCGTTTAAAAACGGGCCAGGCCTCGGGCCAGCCCGTTTTGAATGCCGGGCTTTGATTTTTTTATTTTTAACGAGCCGGGCCGGCCTGACACGATGCCCATCCTTATCAGAACATAATAAGAGAGAATCGATCATTGAATAGAAGAAATAAATTTGCCACTGACTCGGCTCAAATTCGCCCGATTCAGGGAGGTTCAAATAACGTTGATTTCCAATGCAAGATAGCTGTAATATGAAATAGCCTTGGTATTGTGGAGCTTTTATGAAATTTTGAAAAAGACCGAATCGGTTTTCATTTGGTCCCCAAAAGTGAAGGAATGCATTAACGTCCTAAAAAAGTCATGGAAACCTGAAGCCTTCCATGAACCATGAAGATAGGACATTTTCATTAGAGGTGCCGAATTATAGTCTCAAAAATTTGACAGGAGTCAAAATATAATTTTTCAGCATTTTTATATGTGCAAAATGAGTTATTTTAAATTACTCTTAGATTAAAAAAAAAAACAAATTTACTGGTGTTTTTTTTGGTGGGAGGGGCATGGCCCCTGCCTTCTGTGCCCCCTGCTTCCAACCAGTTATTCCTTGATTTCCTATTCATTGAAAGAATTTCTCCAAAGTAATGCATCTTTGGGCAAGAGTTTAGAGTAGCCTACTGTTTGACAGTGAAAATAGTAATAAATATTGAGGCAAATTCATGAAATACTACGTCACATGTTTTAGGGTGGATTCATGAAATGACTTGTTACTGTTTTCATTCAAAATTTTACAAGTATCTATCTTGATGCCCATGAAAATTGGACATGAGAGGTAAGAAAAGATGCTAATCTGATGCATTTTTATCAAACCCAACTACATGAATTCAGATTTAAAATCGAATATTGGATATTCTATCAGAACCATGCTATCCTTAGACTACCAAAATAGTCACATGAAGGTTTCTTTGGTAAGTATACCTCCTCTTAAGAATCCAAAAACAAAAAATATAGTAGTTCATAATATCTTACAGAGTATCATTCATGGATTAAATCTTTCAAAATCATTTGTGTTTATTTGAACCTGTCAGCTGAATTGGCAAAGTTTAGTTGATAACTGATTAAAAACATAAATGATTTGGTATTTTTGTTGATTCTGATTCAAAGAACCTATCCTTATAACATAATAGGAAATTAACCATGATAAATTTATAATTTTGGTACTCGTGCATATCCTTAGGAAGAGATGGACACGACTTTTGAAGACATGCCAGTGGGACCCGACTTATGACCCGATCCAGTTCAGCCACAATTACCTGAAAAAGTTCGATCAGAAAATCGGATACCACCAAATATAGGATCCAAATAGTATGTAGAACATGCCCCCACTGTGAGCACGCAAACACACCAAATTCAGATCCAACTGAACAGATATGGATTGGATCATGGATTTCTGCTCCGACCTATTGAGAACAACAAGATGATATCCATCTTAAGGCCTCTATTTTAAAATGAAAATTAAGAAAAATAGAGACAGCTGGAAATCATATATGGTAGTCTGGACCTAAGAAAATATCATTTATTTCCCAAAAAAGAATAGTATATACTTGGAAGTTAATTAAAAGTAATTTTTACCCATAATAAGATAAATAGCAGCACAAGGGTGTCAAAAACACCACAGTCGATTGGAAAATCTGCTGAGAGAAGAAGGAAGAAGAAGACAATGGCAAAGAAAGTTACTGTTATTGCCCTTTTCGCGTACTTCCTTCTGATTTCAGGCAAGTTCCTGTATCAATTATTCTCAAGTTATAAGCAGCATAATTAATTACCAACATTTCTTGGTTAATTTTGGTAATTTTAGATGCTTATTTTCACCTTAATTAATCCTTTTTCTTTTTTAAACCGAGATGTGGTCGAAGGTCTGCTTACATAATTAACCAACAAAAACTTAATATCCATTTTTGGACTGCATTTTGTTTAATTTCAGAAAATGGACTACCTTTTATAGTTACATTTAACAAGGGAGGCTCTTTTCAGAAAAAAATATCAAATAAGTAAAGTTCGCCTTAGACCAGTGCCAACTTTTCTCTGTTTTTCTGGAAAATACTCAATAACAAATGAATTAATGTACATATTTTTTTTCCTACATATATAGTGCACTTTTTCCTACACATATACGTGCATATATACGTGCATGTATATGTATATGTACACCAACCTATATATATGTACATATATAGTGCATTTTTTCCTACATATATACGTGCATATATATGTACATATTTATTTATTTTATGATCAAATTATCCATAAAATTAAGGAATCATTGTGATATGGCTTTTGCTTAGGCTGCAAGGGAGCAGAAATACAACCGGATTCAGCGTGCTGCACCAACCCTTACAATGGCTGCCACAAGGGGAATGGAGTGGACGAAAGCCGGTGCAACTCCTTCTGCGTCGGAAAGGGCTGCAGGGACGGCGAGTGCAAGAACTTGGGCCACCCCGGCGGCCAGTGTCACCGCTATTGCTGATGATCATATTCCCTACCTGTGATCAATATCTCTTGACCATTCTCATAGTTCATCCTAATTATGATCAGATCATCATTGCATTTTGAAATTCAGGGCACATATATGATCAAAGTCTTAGTTCTTGATCATCAGTTCTTAGATGCAGTCCAGATTTTGCAATAAGAGTGCCTCTATTTTATCGATTGATGTTCATTGTTCATGGAAACGCACTCAGGATGATCAGAGGCTTAACGATCACGTGCTCTCTCAGTAACGTAAAACGCAGTGATAGAAAGCTAAATTGCATCTTAAACTGACCAACATTTCTCAGACATCTTCATCTTCTCCTCCGTCCGGACCACCTGCATCACTTCTGCTGTGGGGGGAGAGAGAGAGAGAGACACTAAGATCAAGAATTTGCTTTCCGCGAACTCTGCTCCATGCACAGTACTGAGTTTCTATTGGAGGATATGCATGAAATACTCAGTTTCAGAGTACAATTCTCTTATATAAACACCTAAAACAAGTTATTTAAAACAATTTTGCAGAGGTTAATATTCCTCCTTTTTCAATAAAATGGTTACAAATTCGAGTCCACCTTCAACTTCATGGTGGACCTTTTTTTCCCCAATTTTCATCAAGTCTTCATGGCAAATCAAAGAGATCGAGACCGAGCTCGAAAACGTTAGCTCATTACATTTCAGTTGTTTATTTGCATGAACAATCTAAGCTCCACTACCGTTCATATTAAACAACCCAAACTTGAATACCCTAATTAAGCTAGGTTCAAACTCATATATGGTACGGGTATACTTTGGGCACTGGTATGTAGATACAGATACAAATACACATATGATAACTTTAGAAAATGTGGGTATACAGGTGTCTCTCTCTCTCTCTCTCTCTCTCTATATATATATATATATATATATATATATATATATATATATGAAAGCAATATTTAGATAAACAAGTGATAAAAATAAAAAATGTTACAAGTTGTTGAACAATAACTCTAAAAAACAGAATGAAAAATTAGCTAAAAAAATTAAGCAAATTGGATGAACATCCTCGTAAAAAGTACTCAAGTGTATCAAGAACCTACTTTTAGACTTTATTGAAGTGCCATGTGACTTCGACCACAATTGATAAGAAAAACACATTGTTCATGGAACGCATGTTCATGTGATAAAAAAGTACGTTGTTTTTGTTTTAAATAACATGATGTACATACAGATATTGCTTTTAAATATAACAATCAAATTCTGGACATAAACACTCCATATTAATTTCCGAATTAAGAACATGAACTTAATGCACATGTCAAAGGTACATGTGCTCTAAGAACACGATGGTCTTCGAGTTAACCAAACACCCAACATGCCCCCTCCTAGAGTTCAAGGAACATCAGTACTCATGCGAGCCAAAGCTTCATGTGGTTGAATCAAGTAAAAAATCCTTCGATAGTGTTCTACTGGGGTTCCGTCCCTTGGCTGCTTCAATTCGAGTCGAGTAAAAAAAACCACAACTTTAGTGGTGTTATATCATCCGATCGAGAAAATATAATTCACTTTCATGCACAAGACAACGGTGACCTGAGACTTGATCTCCTTGGAACAGTGTGCAAACTTTAGAAATGAGAACTATGGCACGAACCATGATTCGGGCACCCAACAAGCTTCTTGTTTTGGAAGAATCACTTTGTCCTATGGAGGGGTATGTGTTGGATAGTGGCCATTGAGCCCTATCCGGATATCTCGTAACTGCGAGATTAGCTCAAAAATTTTGCAACAAGATAAAGTTCATATTTATCTCAACCTTTTCCTAAAAAATCTCTCACGCTAACCGCTGCCGGGATTTGGGGAAAACCTAAGGGGCTGGCTACTTATACCCAGCAATGCTTAATGCTTTAAAAACTCTCTCTTGAGAAGAGGATTCGTGAGGAGCCCCTTAGAAGGAAACCCCTAAATCTGACTTGCTCTTCTTGCTTTTTTCCTCTTCCTCTTGCTCAGTTGTTTTCTACAGGGATAGTCGCTACTTCTTCACTTGAACACTGGAGCAGCTGGTGAACTTACTGCGCAGGCGATGACTCGCAACTTCCGCTGTAACTTCAATTGGTCCAACAGTGGTATCAGAGCCATCTCTATCGAACACTAGTAAGTGATTTTGACTACTGTGGTGCCTGTGCCTATGCAGATTATACTACTGTGAAGCATGTGTCTCGTCTGTGCATCATGCATGTATCATGCTGTGATCTATTTACTAAAAATAAAGCATACTAGACTACACTGAGTTCAAGCATGAAACATGATAGTATTGATTGGGTATGAAATCCTCTATTCTATATATTATGCTTTTATTATCTGTGTCTGCGAGAGACTGAGACCAGGATTGAGCCCAACGGCTCTGTAAATTTTTTTTTTTGGACCCACGTAGACGATCTGTCCATAAAGAACTCCACTGCTAGAGTAAATTTTGTTTTGACCTGCGTCTCTGACAAACGGTAGCACAGGAGGCAGAGCCTGCTCTGCTCGACATTCAAAGACCCAAAATAAATAAAGGAGAAGGATGGAATGAAACATAGAACCTTAATCTGGATTTCTGTTTGTGAATCAACAGCTGGTGAACTTACTGCGCAGGCGACGACTCGCAACTTCCGCTGTAACTTCAATTGATCCAATAGTGGTATCAGAGCCATCTCTATCGAACACTAGTAAGTGATTTTGACTACTGTGGTGCCTGTGCCTGTGCAGATTATACTACTGTGAAGCATGTGTCTCGTCTGTGCATCATGCATGTATCATGCTGTGATCTATTTACTAAAAATAAAGCATACTAGACTACACTGAGTTCAAGCATGAAACATGATAGTATTGATTGGGTATGAAATCCTCTATTCTATATATTATGCTTTTATTCTCTGTGTCTGCGAGAGACTGAGACCAGGATTGAGCCCAACGGCTCTGTAAATTTTTTTTTTTGGACCCACGTAGACGATCTGTCCATAAAGAACTCCACTGCTAGAGTAAATTTTGTTTTGACCTGCGTCTCTGACAAACGGTAGCACAGGAGGCAGAGCCTGCTCTGCTCGACATTCAAAGACCCAAAATAAATAAAGGAGAAGGATGGAATGAAACATAGAACCTTAATCTGGATTTCTGTTTGTGAATCAGCAGCTGGTGAACTTACTGCGCAGGCGACGACTCGCAACTTCCGCTGTAACTTCAATTGATCCAACAGTGGTATCAGAGCCATCTCTATCGAACACTAGTAAGTGATTTTGACTACTGTGGTGCCTGTGCCTGTGCAGATTATACTACTGTGAAGCATGTGTCTCGTCTGTGCATCATGCATGTATCATGCTGTGATCTATTTACTAAAAATAAAGCATACTAGACTACACTGAGTTCAAGCATGAAACATGATAGTATTGATTGGGTATGAAATCCTCTATTCTATATATTATGCTTTTATTCTCTGTGTCTGCGAGAGACTGAGACCAGGATTGAGCCCAACGGCTCTGTAAATTTTTTTTTTTGGACCCACGTAGACGATCTGTCCATAAAGAACTCCACTGCTAGAGTAAATTTTGTTTTGACCTGCGTCTCTGACAAACGGTAGCACAGGAGGCAGAGCCTGCTCTGCTCGACATTCAAAGACCCAAAATAAATAAAGGAGAAGGATGGAATGAAACATAGAACCTTAATCTGGATTTCTGTTTGTGAATCAACAGCTGGTGAACTTACTGCGCAGGCGACGACTCGCAACTTCCGCTGTAACTTCAATTGATCCAATAGTGGTATCAGAGCCATCTCTATCGAACACTAGTAAGTGATTTTGACTACTGTGGTGCCTGTGCCTGTGCAGATTATACTACTGTGAAGCATGTGTCTCGTCTGTGCATCATGCATGTATCATGCTGTGATCTATTTACTAAAAATAAAGCATACTAGACTACACTGAGTTCAAGCATGAAACATGATAGTATTGATTGGGTATGAAATCCTCTATTCTATATATTATGCTTTTATTCTCTGTGTCTGCGAGAGACTGAGACCAGGATTGAGCCCAACGGCTCTGTAAATTTTTTTTTTTGGACCCACGTAGACGATCTGTCCATAAAGAACTCCACTGCTAGAGTAAATTTTGTTTTGACCTGCGTCTCTGACAAACGGTAGCACAGGAGGCAGAGCCTGCTCTGCTCGACATTCAAAGACCCAAAATAAATAAAGGAGAAGGATGGAATGAAACATAGAACCTTAATCTGGATTTCTGTTTGTGAATCAGCAGCTGGTGAACTTACTGCGCAGGCGACGACTCGCAACTTCCGCTGTAACTTCAATTGATCCAACAGTGGTATCAGAGCCATCTCTATCGAACACTAGTAAGTGATTTTGACTACTGTGGTGCCTGTGCCTGTGCAGATTATACTACTGTGAAGCATGTGTCTCGTCTGTGCATCATGCATGTATCATGCTGTGATCTATTTACTAAAAATAAAGCATACTAGACTACACTGAGTTCAAGCATGAAACATGATAGTATTGATTGGGTATGAAATCCTCTATTCTATATATTATGCTTTTATTCTCTGTGTCTGCGAGAGACTGAGACCAGGATTGAGCCCAACGGCTCTGTAAATTTTTTTTTTTGGACCCACGTAGACGATCTGTCCATAAAGAACTCCACTGCTAGAGTAAATTTTGTTTTGACCTGCGTCTCTGACAAACGGTAGCACAGGAGGCAGAGCCTGCTCTGCTCGACATTCAAAGACCCAAAATAAATAAAGGAGAAGGATGGAATGAAACATAGAACCTTAATCTGGATTTCTGTTTGTGAATCAGCAGCTGGTGAACTTACTGCGCAGGCGACGACTCGCAACTTCCGCTGTAACTTCAATTGATCCAACAGTGGTATCAGAGCCATCTCTATCGAACACTAGTAAGTGATTTTGACTACTGTGGTGCCTGTGCCTGTGCAGATTATACTACTGTGAAGCATGTGTCTCGTCTGTGCATCATGCATGTATCATGCTGTGATCTATTTACTAAAAATAAAGCATACTAGACTACACTGAGTTCAAGCATGAAACATGATAGTATTGATTGGGTATGAAATCCTCTATTCTATATATTATGCTTTTATTCTCTGTGTCTGCGAGAGACTGAGACCAGGATTGAGCCCAACGGCTCTGTAAATTTTTTTTTTTGGACCCACGTAGACGATCTGTCCATAAAGAACTCCACTGCTAGAGTAAATTTTGTTTTGACCTGCGTCTCTGACAAACAGTAGCACAGGAGGCAGAGCCTGCTCTGCTCGACATTCAAAGACCCAAAATAAATAAAGGAGAAGGATGGAATGAATCATAGAACCTTAATCTGGATTTCTGTTTGTGAATCCTCTGTTACAGACGAAAACTCCACTGTGTTCAAATGTGTCTCCTTCCTCTTTGGTGCCTGTGCTCTCTCTCTGTTTTGCCTATTTTAAAGAGATCTCATCTTTGTTTTAAAACCACGGAATCCTCTGCTTCCTGTTTTCTATAACGATCAGAAATCAGTTGCCCTTCGGGCCGGAGTTCCAATCACCTCTTCGTGCCAGATGCGGAGCTTTTTCCTCATTCTAGTAAAAGGAAGGCAACATGGGTAGAGGAGGAAGACGGCGTTTGATGCCTTGCAAACTTCTTCCTGTCCGTCCTCTGAGACCACTAGACCATCATGCAGTTTATCTACTGCTGGTTGTGGGGAGCTTGTCTTCCTCACAGCGAAGACAACACAAGCGCAAAGGAGGCCGTGGCCGAAAACGTCAAACGACAGAAGTGGAATCGAGCCAGTTTCAGCAAAAGCGGCCTTAGACGCCCTCTGCAAAACGAACTCGACTCCTGCAGTCGTCTGTGCGGTAGAAATGAAGGTGGATGGCCTTCTCTCGGTGGCGGTGGTTACAGAAGCAGTAGTGAGGAGGGAGGCGGAACCCTTGGCTAGGGTTTCTTGAGAGGGAAGTCGGTCTCTCGGTGAGGAGAAAGACGACGAAAGAGAAAATGAGAGAAAACGGGTGAAAAGGGGGTTTTTATAGTCAAAATTCAAAAATTACAAATACAGTCCATTATTTATGCACTTTTTCCAAAAAGGGTGTTACATTTCTCAAAAATTAAAGCCACAACATTTTTGCTAAAAAGTTTTTCAAAAAGAGGCTCGGGAAAGTTAATTTCAACAGAAACCGGGAAGTTTATAAGAAATTGCTTTTGGGTACCCTAAAATTATTAGAAATTACTAAAAGAGGGTTCTGAAAAATTATTTTGCAATTTCAGTAGGAAACCACGATTTTATGAGAATTTCATAGAGACACCCTCAAGCTTGTTAGAAATTGTAAAAGAAGGGTTTTGAAAATAACTCTGAAAAGAGTTATGTATTTAATCCAAAGTCCTATTGTTCTAAATATTATTTTAAAATGTTGTTTGAGATTGATGTACATGCTATAAAATACTTTCTTTAAGATCAATTGATGTGATATTTATTGTGATTTTTTCCCTTTTGTCATTATTGTCCTTTACTTGCCATGGGAAATTAACTTAGAAATGACATCAAGAGTGGGAGCCTCTAAATTAGCTAAGACTGATAAATTAAATGGGACAAATTTTCATGCATGGAAACGTAGGATAATGTTGGGCTTGACTTTGGAAAGACTCATTTATGTGATCAACCAGCCTTCTCCCTCTTTAGGAGATAAACCTACAGATGAGGAAAGAAAGGCACATGAGTCATTTACCTCTGATGACCAAATGGCTAAAACCATCATGTTAACTTTCATGGAAGATGATCAAATTAGGGTATTTGAGGATTGTCCAACGGCTAAGGAAATGTTTGATACTATATCTTCCAAATAGAACACCACTACTGTGTTGCACGTACAATTACTGTTAGAACAGTATAATTTCTATAGGATGAAAGAGTCAGACAATGTAATGGACCATGTTAATAAGTTGTTGGTCATGGCTAAAGATTTAGCCGTAGTAAGGAATGTTATATCTGACAATATGCAGATTAGCACAATCCTGAACAGCCTACCTCCTTCTTGGGATATGGCAGTTACTGTCTTGAGTCTTCAATTTGATAATCTTACTTTAGAAAAGCTTTCTATACAGTTAGCTTTACAACAACAACGTCTGGCCAAGAGAAAGAATGCAGAACTGATGACAGTCCAGGGTAAACCTGCTAGTATCATGTGTCCGTAAGATCCAAACAATTTAAAAATCGAAACGATGGCAAGTTTAAGGGCAATTTTGTAGGTACTAAGAAATCTCAAGGAATTGTAGTGAAATGCTACAGATGCGGAAAGCCTGGACATATCAGGAAGAGCTACAGGACGAAATTCCCGAATAAGAAAGATAACAATGGTCAGGACCACAACAACAGGAGGAAGCCGCAAGGAGACTCTGACAGAGAAGTCATCTGTGTTGTGTCAAAATGTTTGTTTGCAGATGGGGATTTGACTGGTTGGTGGGTTGATTTAGGAGCTACTCGTCATATTGCAAACACAACGGAAGGTGTGATTCACATAGAAAAATTGAGTCCTAGAACAAACAAGGTCTATATGGAAAACAACTCATATTGTAACGTCATGGGAGTTGGGGCATATCGACTAAATGTTGGAGATACTAGTGTCGTACTCAATGAGGTTTTGTATGTCCCTTCGATGAGAAAGAATCTTATGTCTGTTCCCGCAATGACTGGGAAAGGTTTTGAAGTTTGCATTATTCCAGGAAAAGTAGCAGTGGGAAAACATGGAAGGTTCACGTTCCATGAAAAATTTGTAAAAGAACATAGTATGTTCAAGCTTAATGATATGAATGACGCTTCCAGTTCTGCTTATTTAGATTGTACAATGAGTGTGAATGTAAACTTATGGCATGAAAGATTAAACCATATATGCATAAAAAAGATGAAGACTCTAGCACAACAAGGTTTAATACCTGACATAAATATAAATGATTTCGCGAAATGCAAGTCATGTGTATATGGAAAGATGACAAGGAGACCATTTCCGTCTTAAGTAATTCGGGCCACTGAACTATTGGAGATAATTCATACTGATATCTGTGGATCTTTTAGAGTCCAAACTCATAGTGGCAAGTTATACTTCATAACATTTTTTGACGACTTCTCAAGATTTGGTTATATATACTTGATTAGACACAAGTCAAAAGCACTTGAGAAATTCAAGGAATACAAATATGAAGTCGAGAGACAATTTGGGAGGTATATCAAAGTTGTAAGGTCTGATCGTGGAGGAGAATACACTTCTAATGAATTCCTCAAATACTGTAATGACCTTGGAATTAATAGGCAAAAGACAATGCCTAGGACACCACAACAAAATGGTGTGGTTGAGAGGTGTAACAGAACCCTCTTGAACATAGTGAGATCCATGTTGGCAGGTGCACAATTAGAAAAAGTTTTTTTGGGTGAAGATGTGTTGACAGCTATGTATACAATAAATCAAGTACCCTGCAAAGCAGTCCCAACCACTCCTTATGAGAGATGGACTGGTGTAAAACCAGATCTGAGACATCTGAGGAGATGGGGATCTGTAACACACGTGAAATTCTAGATCCAAAAATGGATAAACTAGATAACAGATCAGTAAGATGTGTATTTATTGGATATCCAAAAGGATCCAAGGGCTACAAATTATATCATTCAACTATGAGACTTATAGAAAGCAGAGATGTAGAGTTCTTAGAAGAACTCAATAATAAAGATATTGATCCAGTTGAATATCGAAATGATATACTAGATGATCTGATTTATTCAGAGGAACAGTCTGGTAATGAACCAACTAGAAACCAGGTAGGCAATGAACCAACTGAACTGGAATCATCTGAGGAACAGTCAGGTAATGAACCGACTGAAGATCAGTTAGGTAATGAACTAACTGATTTGAATACCTCGTCATCTCAGACGTTATCAGGTCATAAAAGACCTAGAGTCCCTCCTTCATATTTGGATGATTATTATGTGTATCTGGCAGAGGAGCTGTGCTATTAAGCAGATATTGATGAAATGTCTAACAATCTGACATATGACGAAGCCATAAGCTCACATGAATCGTCAGATTGGATGAATGCTATGGATGAAGAAATTGAATCCATAGAAAAGAATGAAGTTTGAGAATTAATAGATCTTCCTAATGATAGAAAACTCATTGGACGCAAATGGGTACTGAGGAAGAAATATAAAGCTATTTGATCAGTAAAAAAATTCAAAGCTAGACTGGTGGATAAAGGTTTTTCTTAAAAGGAATGAATTGACTACTCAGAAACCTATTCGCCGGTTGTAAAGTTTGCATCAATTAGAATAATTTTGGCTATTGCAGCATTCTATGACTTGGATATTTGTCAGATGGATGTGAAGACTGCTTTCCTAAATGGCGAGTTGAAAAAAACTATATATGTGACTCAACCACAGGGGTACGTCATCAAGGAAAAGGAAGACAAAGTGTACAAGCTGAATAAATCGTTGTACGGATTGAAATAGTCGCCGAGATAGTGGTATTTTGCTTTTCACAAAGCAATTACAAAACTTTGGTTTGTTGCGAACCAACTAGACCACTGTGTATATGTTTGGAAAAGTGGGAGTTTTTTCTGTATTCTATCATTATATGTTGATGACATATTACTAACAGGAAATGATAACGACATGATATTCAAAACGAAGACATGACTGAATAAGAACTTCGAAATGAAGGACTTGGGTGAAGCATCCTATATATTAGGAATAAAGATCACTCGAGATAGAAACTCAAGAATCCTAAGTTTAAGCCAAGAATGATATATTGATTATATGTTGAAGAAATTTCATATGTTAGACTGCAAACCAATTGGAACTCGTATAGCTAAATGAGCAAACTTAAGCAAGAGTGATTGTCCTGGTGAAGGACAACAAAAATTAAATGTTCCGTATGCGCAAGCGGTTGGCAGTCTGATGTATTTAATGCTTTGTACTAGACCAAACATAAGCTTTCCCATCGGTCTGGTAAGTCGTTATCAAAGTAATCCTAGATGGCCTCATTAGCAAGCAGTCAAAAGGATTTTTCAGTATATTAAAGGAACGAAAGGACTAAAATTGTCTTATCAGCAGATGAGCTAACTTTAGTTGGCTATTTCGATGCAGATTTTACATGCTACAAAGATGACAATAAATCCACTTCGGGGTACGTTTTCCTCTTTGGAAGTGGAGCGATAGTTTGGTCCTGTAAGAAACAGGGATGTGTTGCTCAGCACACTCAAGAAGCAGAGTATGTAGCATGTAATGTTGCAACTACCTTTGCTGTCTGGATAAATCGATTCTTGAAAGATTTGGTATTAAATTTTGATCATGAACCAGTTCAACTGTACTGTGATAATCAGTCAGCAATATCTCTAATGAAGAATAGAGCTGTTAGCTCAAAGAGTAAACATATAATGGTAAAATACCATTATGTTCATGAAATGATTGAGAAAAATGAAATCTCGGTTGATTATTTGCCTACCAATGATATGGTAGCCGATCCCTTGACTAAGGAAATATCTGAAGACATGCTTTCAAAACATGTAGCTCATATGGGGCTAAGATATATTTGAAAGGTTGCGAAGGAAAAACCATTGAATGGAAAACCTCGCTGTAAACCTTGAATAAAGTTTAGGTTACGATGGATAAACCAATTATGGAAAACCATGTAACTAGTTAAATGAAGGAAACCCACATATAGTGGAAGCAAACTGGTGGTCTCATGGCGAAGTGGGAGATGTTGGATAGTGGCCATTGAGCCCTATCCGGATATCTCGTAACTGCCTTACAGTTACGAAATTAGCTCAAAAATTCTGCAACGAGATAAAGTTCATATTTATCTCAATTCTTTCCTAAAAAATCTCACGCTAACCGCTGTTGGGATTTGGGGAAAACGTAAGGGGCTGGCTACTTATACCCAGCAATGCTTAATGTTTTAAAAACTCTCTCTTGAGAAGAGGATTCGTGAGGAGCCCCTTAGAAGGAAACCCCTAAATCTGACTTGCTCTTCTTGCTTTCTTCCTCTTCCTCTTGCTCCGTTGTTTTCTACAGGGATAGTCGCTACTTTTTCACTTGAACATTGGAGTCGCTAGTGAACTTACTGTGCAGGCGACGACTCACAACTTCAGCTGTAACTTCAATTGCTCCAACAGTATGAACTAAAAAAAACATAAAAGCGGGGGAGACAATCAGTACAAGAATGTTTTTGAAACTCATGTGTGAGTTATGTGTGGACAGTTACCCACACAGACCCCAAAAAAATCTCTATTTTTATTATTGATATTTTTCAACAAATTTTCTTTTCTTTTTCTTTTTTTTTTTATGTTAGTTCCCCTTAAAAATTTTAAATCTTATACATAATGTTCATTAGCCAGAATATCTAATGGTCAGAAAAGCAACTGACATTTCAACTCCCAAGGGCGTGCCTTGGGCCGTTGGCAATGTCCACCGCCATTCCCAAAGGGCATGGCAGTAGGCAATTCTCTTAAAAAAATTGAATTTATAACTGGGAAGCTGGTTATGTGCGACCGTCGGAAACTGTAATGATTAAAATGCCTCTGTTATAAAAATATCAAAAGATTAAAATGTACATATACCTTTATAATTTCTAAAATGTATCTTTGTGTCCACGAAGATATGCATGCAAATCGATCTCTTGTCATTCCCCATGGGCAAGACCGCTGTTCATGATAGCCAAGGCTCTTGGGAATTGACAAGAGCTACTAATGGCAAAAGTCCTCGGAGTTTGACAATAATTGACATTTTACAAGGGGGAGGTGGAGAGAGACAGCAATTACAACAATTATAGATTTGTATATATACAAATCAATCTTATCTGAAGTTGAATACATCACACGGCTGTACCAGTGACCAAGGGCCCCTAAAACACCATTATACACGTCGCAACAGCTTGTAGTGATGATTATAGTCACTACATGGAGATCTATAGCGGTGAAAAAAATGACATTTAAACCGCTATAGATATAATAGTGGCTAAACTATTACAGGTACAAACTAAGATTAGGGGAATGCTTGGTGGATGGTCAAGCGAGTGGATTCATCGTTAGGAAATTGAACAGACTTTGACAGAAGAGTACCTTTTCTAGAAGCAGAAGTCAAGGGTGAGAAATCTTTTACCCGCAAGAACCATGAACGTCTCTCTCTCTCTCTCTCTCTCTCTCTCTCTCTCTAGTCTCCTTTTATTTTTTAATTATTATTCTGAGGATTGCTGAGTTATCTTATACTTTCGCAGGTATACTCCGTAGAGATTAGGTTTTGAAGTTCGAGAGAAATACGCAGTTGGATTATTAGTGATGTTTTTCCTCCCCAGACTGGTTATTTAACATCTGCAATTGCTGTAGGGTATGAACAGATTGTTGGAACTCTTGGCCAAATCCAACTTTAATGGCCTCAATGACATGATAAAGAAAATTTATCTATTACTCATTGATGATGAAATGCTGACGCATGTCCATGATAAGAAAGAATTGACACATTTGAGAATCAGCGGCACATTGCTTGACAATTTTAGAGACATTATGAAAGAGAGAGGAGTCGGTCCTACTCTCCCTTGTTCCTCAACGGGCGGGAATGGCAGAGGAGAAATTCTCTCTGGGAACTGAGTCAGCAGGTGAAGTTCCAACACAGATTCCATCCATAATTCATGCTCTTCTGCACCATCTTGTATGCAAAGAAGACTTTTGCACAACCATATCTTACGCTTAACTCCTTCTCCTATTCACTCCATTTCATATCCATGAACGTCTCCCACTCTCCCTGCAAGATTCCCATAAATGTTGCCTAGCTTCTGGACCTCGCCTACCGTCCATGGCCCATGGTAGAGGCCTTGTAAATAGTGGGTGGCGCAAAATAGTTCATCAATAGGGTACCATCTTCCGATTCTAAGATTCTAGCAAACCTACCGTTCTTCTCAGTCGAGATTTTGAAGGCTATCAAGGTTGACTTGAGCGTGCTCATCCTCATCCCACACTGACATTCCATCTCCTCCAAGAACCAGTGAATGTTAGAGGCAAAGTTCCTTGATTACCCGTTAAGCATTAAGACATCATTAGCAAGATTATGCTTCCCTCCGCAAGCTCGGCATCTTGGGCTTTAAAAGCAAGAGTAATGTAGGAATCTGGAGGTCACCAGGACCAATTATGAGCATCTACCAGAAATGGTCAGAAAAATATAAAAAGAAGAAGAAGAAGAAGAAGAAGAGAATCATGGAAAAACATGGGTTCGGGTATGAACCCTACCTACCCACGATCCAATGATTTTTTTTTGGATATTTTATTCTCATTTTTTAATTTCTGCTTGCTTTCGGTGGTATTTAATTTCTAATTAGTGTAAACGTGGCAGTTAATCACGCTACCCTTTCTTCTTTCCCTTTTTTAAAAAACATAGTGCTCAATAAAAAAAGATCCAGGGGTGGAATCATAAATATCCGATCCATCTAGATTCCCACTTGCGTCTCAAAAAGGCACCAACCTTTGCCAGCTTCACATGATCGGACGCACTCCAATGTGCTAAGCAAACAAGGCTTATTATTGTGACTAATTACTTAAAATGTCTTGCATTGTGCAGTTTGGATCGGCAAATAGCATGATCCTGATCCAATTATGTTAGCGGGTCCATTTTGATTAGGAGCATTTCATTCTACCGTTCAATAAAAAAGCCGAAACCTCTATCCTTCTCCCTACCATCCATGGCAACGCATTTTTTGAAGCTTTTCGGGTGAATGTAAAGTCATGAGGGACATAATGTGGCTGGTCGGACTGATAGATAATGCCACAAGTCACCTGTTCAATTCTCACAAGAGGCATTATTTCAATGAGTTTTACATGGTAGAGTGATGTGCACTGTTACTATGCTTAGGACCCGACACAACCTTAGACTTTGAAAACACGAGACACTGGAGGGGGGAGTTTTGCCCACACGAGCATTCCCCTATGATGTGTTAAGGACAAAGTTCTAATGGAAAAGCAAGAGTAATGAGTTCCATATAAGCCTTTACAACTCAAACTCGCTAAAAAAAACTTGACTCCAAAATTAGCTTAAATTTATACTCCAAACATTAAATGCATCAAGTTAGAGTTGTAAGAACTTGACTCCATCAAGTTAGAGTTGTAAGAACTTGACTCGTTTAAATTTGGCTTGACTTGACTACTTAAAACTGGTTTATCATAGCTGAATTAGTTAAACAAGTTAATGAATTGACAACTTAAACTTGTTAAAAAAAAACAAGACAGGTTGACAGAGACGAGTTAAATGAGTTAAGTGAGTTGAGCTCGAGGCTCGAGCTCGAGCTATCTGAGTCGAGTCAAGCTCGACTTAGCTCTTGTGCAGCCTTAATTCCATAAGAATAAATAAATAGAGGGTTTCCTTCATGAAGCCCATTCTAGTAGTTAAACTCCCTATCCTCTTCTCCATTATTGAGAATAGAGAATGAGGCAATTTGGATGCATAGCATAATTTTAGCCACCCAATCTACATGGAACCCTACATGGATCATAGCTTCCTTGAAAAATGACCCTGAGACCCTATCATAGGCTTTGAAAAGATCCATCTTTTTAGACAAATCATTTCCTGCTTATTCTTACTAAAACTGTCAACCAGATTAGTAGCAAGAAGTATTTGGTCATGACTGTCTCTGGCTTTAAGAAACACTTCTTGATTGCGATCCATGATTCGGGCTAGAATGGGCCATATCACGAGAGCCATAACTTCCGTGTTAATCTTATAGATAGTATGCACTCAGGTGATCTTTTTTTTTTTTTGGTAATGTTTAATACGGTTACTTTTTCAATATATACAATTATTTTCTCTATTTTTTTCCATTGTCCGTGGAAAAATTTATGGTAACTTACCCCCATAAAAAACACATTCTAATCATATTCAATATTTTTGTAGGACCATTCTTAACTCCTGATTGAAAAACCTAATCATATCAGTAACTGCCCTTGTGGATCTACAAGGTGGAAAATACAGAAGTTGATGATATAAAGTCCTAGATTATGCATCAGGGAAGGAATGTTATTTGAGCCCACCACCTGAATCGGGCCAGTTTGAGCCGAGTTAGTGGCAAATGTATTTGATTGAGAGGCTGACTCCCACATATCATGTTTGGATTATTTAATAGTTTTTATTGTAAGTTATTTTTTTTATGTTTTAGAAAAAAGGATTTGAATCACTTAATTGGCCGATTCTTTTCAAAAACCTATCTTTGACATTGTTAATTAATTACGAGAGTATGACAAATTTGTAATTTTGTTATAACTAGTCAGCCATAGATGTTCTTAAGGAAAATTGGGACATGACCTTATTAAGATATGAGGAATATTACTATCTGTTTGACTTATAACCAAGCTCTTCAAATAAAAAAAAAACACTCAGTAACTTATAGCGGAGCATCAACTTATACAAAGGTGGGGAGAAGGGCATATTGATATGCAATTTGAAGTATAGCAGAATTGTTACCCCAAGGCACCGAAGTGTGCTTGTTGCCCTTGGGAGACAGGAAGAAGGGTGGGAGGTTTCCGCCCTGTTGTTGGGTAATAACATGAAATACTCCTCATTTGCATCCAACTTTTATTCATTGCTGTTGCAGAACTCAAATCCTCTTTTTAGATGGAAAATAAAGTAAGAGGATTTCTTGGACGAAAGTACCACTTAAAATAGACCTAAATAGTAAGGCGATCCTAGTGCACATGGAAACCCAACCTTCGATATATTATAGATCAAACCAATGCCCCTACTAAGTTCTAATAACAACAAAAAAAAAATTATTTGAAGCCCATTTTTTTTTAAGAGGAATTCATTTGGAACATGGTAATTTAGATAAAAACAAACACATTTGCAGGTTATATCATGCATAAAACGAGAAAATACATGAAACACCATTCATTGGGAGGGCCTACTAACAAATATTGTGCACAGGAACTGCATCCCCTTGGGCAGAGGTTTGGACCCAAGATCGTTAAGTTGAATGCAAATGAAAGTTTGGTATCAAGGATTCATATTTTCACAAGATAACATGGGCACCTGCTTACCTAGCTAGCTCGCCATTTTTTCTTCTTTTTTTTTTTCTTTTTCTTTTTATCGTGGGTAAGCCCCAAGGATCAATGCTTATGAGGGCAACACCAAGGAAAAACTCACAATACATCCTTGGCTAATAATGAATAAAAACTAAAGAAAAAAAGAACTACAATTAGGACCTCTAATCATATGCTGGGAATGATCAATCTTCAAGAAGACCCCTTTCTGAAGTCCCATAATCATGGCTAAGGCATATTGAGATGTCTTACTGCACCTATGAGGGGTTCACTGTTCTTGCCAAGAACTTCTTGAATTTGGAGGACCACATTTTGTTTGATGAAGTAAAGAAGTTGTTTGAGAATGGGAGGGTAGAGGTAACCCGAGCAGATGTTGCGGAGAGATTGATGCCAAGGACCAGCCATGAGAAAGACAACAGGACTCCCTGTCTAGAGAAAGTGATCGAATTTATGAAGAGGGAAAAGAGGAAAAGATGAAGAAAAAGAAAGATGAAGAAAAAGAAAGATATGACGGCCTCAAGAATCCCCAGTAGATGATGATGGCCTCACTGCTAGCAGTGAAGGGAGTGATTAGCCTTTCAGTTTTATGCGCTTGTATGTTTTTTGATAATTTTAGAAGAGATGATGATGGCCTCACTGCTAGCCTGCATGGGCCCTGGCCCCACCTCAAAAAAAAAAATTTTAAATTACATGTAAATTTTAAAAATTTCACTTGTTCAATATAAAAATTTTGAAAAATGATATTTTGAACCTAGTCAAAATTTAAAAACTTTAATTTAGTTCCCTCATGAAAAATTTTCTGGTCCCATCCCAGCAATGCATCATGCACAACTTGTACATAACTCTTTATCTTAATTTCCTAACTGGTCTTTAGAGAGGGGAAGCATAGACGCACCATCCACTATCGTGGCCTGCCCCTATTTTCTGTGGAGGTCGTCAAAATGTTTCCTAATTCTCTTTCACTGCTCTTACAAATTTGCACAATGATAACCCACAGTTTGTAATTCATTGGTTGATTCCCAACATGCACATATTGGACATTGATTAGCACCATGAGGAGCAAAGAAATGACAATTATATGAATTGTAAAACTCCCAATATAAGAACATTAGGGAAACATTTTCATGAGAAAGACAAACCAAGTGGTTTTCTAGTGTATCATGCAAATACATACTCCAGAAGCAAAGGAAATGGCAATCGTATGCATCGTGAAATTCTCGGAAGATGAAAATTAGGGAAACATTTTCATGAAAAAGAGAAACCAGTGGCATTCATAGTGTATAATGCAATCAGAAACACTGCAAATTAACAAAGGAAATGGCAATTCCATGCATTGTAAAATCAAACTCAGGGAAACATTTCCATGAAAACGAATAATAAATAATTCGCTTGTCAAACACAATCATCAACTAGTAGGTTTTGACTTGGCTACAAGAGAACATATTGTGAGAGAAGGTTCGCCTATTTGAATAGATTTAGTGATCATTCAATTAACTCGATTACAGCAAAAATAATACCATTATATTTTAATAAATAAAACATATTAAAAATTAAAAACAATAGTAAATATATAAAATAATTTGTGTATATCACATTGGCACTCTTTGCATCGATAAATTAATC
The DNA here is from genome assembly GCF_008831285.2 of Nymphaea colorata. Lineage (NCBI taxonomy): Eukaryota > Viridiplantae > Streptophyta > Magnoliopsida > Nymphaeales > Nymphaeaceae > Nymphaea > Nymphaea colorata. The sequence goes on along the minus strand of NC_045138.2, from coordinate 2,189,584 downwards.
AAATTTGGCAGCAATACGATCGCATTACGACCAATAATATTCAGGCTCATTTAAACAACATTGGCAACTGGAATTAAACATTTTGCAAAATTTTGATAAAACAACTTTATAATTGTTTTCAAGGCGACTGCTAACAAGAAAGTGCTCACATTAAGAAAATAAAATTGAAGCCTACCACATGTAGTATTTAAGTTTTGCTTTTGGTTACGTCTATTTGACTCGTCCTATCTCCTACATTTAGCCAAAGTCACATGAGTATTTCAATAAGGTCAACGTACCCATGTTGCCTTGTCATGTACCCAAAGTGAGAACTTAAACACGCTTGGGTACCTTTTAGATCCAAACAACTTAATTTTATTTTGATTTAATTTTTTTCACCTTACTTTTCATTCTATCCTTAGAGTTATTGTTCATTAACATATAATGTTTTGATTCATATCACCTGTTTATTAAAATATTGCTTTCATTTTGTTTTTTTAATATTATTTTGCATATATATATAAATATAACCTACCGTATTCCCATACCCACATTTTTTAAATTGTCGTGTTCATAACCGTATCATCGTACCTGTACCCAAACTGTATCTGTACCCATGTGGTTTAGGATTCTCATTTAAAAATAAAGAACTTTTAAGAGACTGATGTGGACAACTACCCACACCAGTCACCCACACCAGTCACAATGTGGCTACGCCACTGCCTTGTAAAGAAGCAAGGGAGTAAAACGACTTGAAAACTTTATTGTGACCGTCCCTCATTGGTTGTCAGCGGTAATCGACCCAACCCAACAATTCTTTCTCAGTGGTCCAACAGGGAGAGGCAGAGCTAGAGCCATTTCAGGAACTTATGTCATCTTGTTGGGTGGTACGATGAAATACTCCTCTTGCTTACTTAACTTTTAGCTGGTGACTTGCAGTAATCAAAACTCTCTTTTAAGATGGAACAAAGGATTTCTTGATGCTCTCAAAACACTAGATAAGAACGAAATGAAAGTGCACTTAAAATAAATCTAAATATACTAGGAAATCCTAGTGCACACTTAAACCCAGTCTTTGATATATAGTTTGGACCAGTGCCCTTACTAAGTTCGAACAACAAAAATATTTGAAGCGAATATTTTTTTTTCTAGAGAAATTCATATGGAACATGACAACTTACATGGCAACAAACACATTAGAAGGTTATATCATGCAGAAAATACATGAAACAACATTCTTTGCAAGGGCCAACTAACACACAGTCATTGGGCACAGGAGCTCCATCCACTTGGGCAGAGGCTTGGAACTAAGATCGTTAAGTTGAACATGATCGAGACTTTGGTTTCAAGGATACAAGTTTTCACTTTATAACATGGACACCTGCTTACCTTGCTTGCTATTTTTTTTTTTTAAATTGTGGGTGAGGCCCAATCATTAACGCTTATGACCACAACACCATGGGAAAGTTCACATCACAACCTTGAACAATAATGAAATACTAAAAAGAAAAAAAAAGCAGAACTATAATTAGGAAATCTAATCATATGCTTGGAAGACCGATACACAATAGTTTATCAAGGCTAATTGAATAAAAAGAAAAAACATGCATGTTGGTGAGTTGAATATGAACTAGCCCTGGGCATCGGGCCGGGTACCTGATGGGTACCCGACCGGATCTGCCCTGGCCCAAAAAACCAGCCCGATAATCTATAGGGCCCGCCCAGGTCAGCCAGACATGGTCCGATTTGACCCGATTTATTTTATATATATATATACAATGGAGTGGTTTAGAACCATATTAACTAACTCTAGCACGAGGTCAAACAACACCAATCAGATTTTCATCAATCAACTGATGCAAATGACCAGGTGGATTGGTAAGAAAGGTCACTCCAAAGGATCCTTGAAATGCCCATAAGGCAAAAAAATCAGCACACATAGGTTTTGTGTACGTATGACATAAGACATACTCCCAATCTCATCTCAGCAATTATTGACAGTGTTTCACAATCTGGAGTAAAGGGTCACAAGGCTGCACTTCTTCATAACCTTATTCACAGCTAATAAGGAATCTGATTCAACAATAACTTTACGAAAGTCACATTCCCAAGCTGATTTTAAACTATGAAGAATAGCAATAAGTTCAATCTTAGTTATATGACCATAGCCCGCACGACAAATGAAGCCAAATAACCATTCTCCAATATCATTGTGAAATAAACTACCAGCCGCTAAGTCTCCTAGATTTGTTCTAGCGGCCCATCAACATTATTTAATAAAGATATATATTTTATTATTAAACAATCATTTTATATTTAAAAGTGATTTTAACCAAGTCAGACCTGGGCTCCAGTTTTAGACATCGAGCTGGCCCGATGCCAAGGCCTAATATGAACCACAAAAAAACTTGATTTTCATATGGGTGTAGCAGAGAACCCATTCATCATATTCTGCTCTCCAATAGCCAAAGTTTAGAAGGCTGAACAAATGTAATCTGAAACAATAGGTAAATACAAGGTAGGACTTTTGATTTTCCTAATTAGTGTGCAAACTTTCTTTCTTAGATATCATCTTTAGAACAATTATAATGAAGCTCTTTGATCAAAATTTTGCCACATGATTTTTTTTTATCAGTTGCCAATGTTGTCAAAATGAACCTGACTTGACGTAAAGGAATTGAATCGCTGGCAAATTAATTTCATTAATTAAAGAGTGCCAATGATATACAATATTGTATTTATATTTATTATTGATTTTAATTTTTTTGTCATAATAAAGTCACTTGATTAATCACTAAATCGACCGATTCATTCATACAATTACCACCTCAAACTTTTCACTTGCAAGTCGTGTTAAGGTAGCCAAGTCAAAGCAAATTATTTATTAATTGTTTTCCAAATAACAAAAATCAAGTTACATAAAAGCCAACAACATTAAAAATCTGGATGCCTGCATATATAGGTTTAGTTTTCAATGTAATGACAACATGAAAAGAAAGAGATTGTTTTTATTTTATTTTTTTACCACAAATAAGAAACATTTTTGAAACAAGTTCTTTTCGAGTTGCACAATATTTTATACAGCCAATGCATGAACCATATTGTTGTGAACCTAATTAATGCAATGGAAAAAAATGAATGACATCGATAGCCATGCATATTGCTAATGAAGAGACACAGGCAACCTGATTCTAGTTAACTATTGATATTAAAAGTTGCCTTAACTGGAAAGAGACGTCTCCACATGCAAGTCTTTGGAAAGCGGTCTCTTGTTCGGACATTTCCTTTGCCATTAGGGGCAGAGCCAAAGGGGGGCTGGCAATGTCCATCGCTTCTTTTCATATTTTTAAAAAATAAAACATGTACAAATATAAACAAATTAAAAAATATATATAATTCAGCCCTTTTAAAATTTTGAAACTATAGTTCAACCACTGCCAGGGATGAAGCCAAGTTTTTTTTATGAGAGAGGCTGAATTATAGTTTCAAATTTTTGACAAGGACCGAATATAATTTTTCATAATTTCTATGTAGGACAAATAATTTTTTTTTTTAAATTTACATGTCAATTTTTTCAAAAAAAAAAAAAAAATCGGAGAGGGTATCTGGTACTACATTGTCATTCAGTTGTCTTCAATTTCCTACTTTTACAATGAGTCAAGGAAAATGTCTCTAGTGTCTGTTTGAATTATACACTATGGAAACCAATTTGGTTTGTCTTTTTCTTGAAAAACTTTCCCTGTTCATACACTGCCGAATTTTACAATGCATACAACTGCTATTTTTGGGCAGGTATGTGCGTTTCTAAAGAAGAAGAACCCTAGGTAGAAGCTCAACTTATAATAGTATTCTCCGGACCTATTTTTTGGGTAGATAATCACATTTCTCCACATTTTCTAATTTTTCACTGCTAGAAAGATGAATATATCTCTCTCTCTCTCTCTCACATCTGAGAGATGTTGAAAGCAAGAGTCTCATTTCTGCCAGAAGCAGAGTTACTTGTTGGCTGGGGGCCACTGCCCATGCCAGTCCATCAAAAAATTCATTATATTGTATTAACTTCACATTGTTATACTGTAAAATTTTATGCAATGCCCATGCCAAAATTGTGTCACCAATGCAAGTGCCCACGGATGAAAAAACTTGCCCCACCACTGATTTCTGCTGGTTGAAATTGGGGGATGTGAACACCTGCTATTTACACCAACGCCTTCACAAAGCAGGATCATGCGATAGATGTTTATAAATTTGGGCCTATTTCACTGCTTGATTTGCTCAGCAGACTGGTTACAGAGCTCCTTGACAAGCTGGAAACTGTGATCTTCACGCTGTTGGAAGAATCTCATCATACATTTAGGGGCAGAGATACATGCTCCATGGACCGCATTCTAAAACTTTATTTTAAGTGCTTGGATTATGATGGACTTCAGTCCAGTTATATGGGTCAGCCCACGAGACTCGAGTCACTGCTTCAAGTAAGTATTTAGTACCTTGCGAAAGAAAATTTCTATTTGAGTTTACAGGTGGAGGCCAACTCGACGCCACGTGTACTCTGGAAAAAGTTGCGGGTCTTCGTCGATGCCATGTCATCGATGGGTACCCGTTCTCTTTGAGCCTCCTGGTCAGCAACAGCTGGCAGGGGGCCCAGCGTATGCAGAGGTGAGGTGTATCCACATCGAACCCATTCGCGACCCCTTGGTCACGTGACCGCCTTCGCTTCTGGTGGCGGGAAACGGGGGGCAGCCACCATTCCATTTTGCTGAGGGCTCCCTATCCCCCATTTTCCTTTTTTATTTTTCTTTTTTAATAATTTATTTTTTTGGCTCTATAAATATGGGTTAGTTAATAATTTTTCATGTTTGAAAGGGAAGTACCACTCTTCTTTTCTCTAGTGGCAACGAAAATTTTTTTCCATAAAGGTCGCGAGAAAGAAACCGAGTGCGATGGGTCCCCGATTCCATCACCCTTGGTTTTTCCTCTCAGCCTTTTCTGAAAAAAGTTTGCTTCGCCACCATAGAAAAAAAAAGTGGTACTTCCCTCTCAAACATGAAAAATTATTAACTAACTAGTATTTATAGAGCAAAAAAAATAAATTATTAAAAAGGTAAAAAATAAAAATGGAAAATGGGGGATAGGGAGCCCTCAGCCAAACGGAACGGTGGCTGCCCCCCGCTTCCCGCCACCAGAAGCGAAGGCAGTCACGTGACCAAGGGGTCCTGAATGGGTTCCACGTGGATACACCTCACCTCCACATACGCTGGACCCCCTGCCAGCTGTTGCTGACCAGGAGCCTCAAAGAGACCGGTACCCACCGATGACATGGCATCGACAGGGACCCGCGACTTATTCCAAAGTACACTTGGCGTTGACTCGAGACAAGAATCTTTATGAATGATAAGAAAGAAACAGCCCAGGTGAATGAGTAGGCAGGGAAAATACTTTCCCGGTTTGGGAGGTGAAGCGGTGGTACTATTTGAATCACCTTCTCAGTACTGAAGAAAACCGTTTTACTAATGTTTCCCTATGACATTAATGAAATATCGACATGCAAATAAAGTAAATTTTGTGGGCTGAAATCCCTTTTACTCTTGTTTACCATAGATCTTTTGCTGATGTGGGAAAAGATCTATGGTAAAGTCCATGGTTCATCAAACTAAGGATCTTAGGTCAGACCTAAGATTTACACTTAAGATCATTATTTTACTTTTTTTTTTTAGATTGATAAAAGGTCGGATTTAAGATCAGAGGAAGAAGGGTCTCATCTTAAATCTATGTTTCTCAAACCTAGAAGATCTCATGTTTGCATTGCATGATATACTATGAAAACGACTTGGTCCATCTTTTTCGTGAAAACCTTTATCTTTCTATATGCAGTAGAATTTTACATCGCATACAACTGCCATTTCCTTTGCTCGTCATCATCAATGTCCAGTGTCTTTTAAGAATCAATGAAGAAACCAACAACAACGAGACCCCAAGAACCTTGACAAATGATAAGAAAGAAACATCCCAGGTGAATTAGTAAGCACGGAAAATATTTTTCTGGTTTGGGAGGTGGAGCGGCGGTGCTATTTGAATCACCTCCTCAGTACTGAAGAAAGGCCTTTTACTCTTGCTTCCCTAAGACATTAAATAAAGAAAATTTTGTGGGCTGGTGTGGGCAAGCACCTGCAACAGCCATAATGTGGCTCTGCTACTGGATGGGAGGGAGAGGGCGAAGGTCGCTACGAAATGGCGCTCAAGAAGCCACCAATGTGAGGGGAAGAGGGGGTGATATTGGGGAAATGAGAGTAAAAGGGTTTTCTTCAGTGCTAAGAGGGTGATTCAAATAGCACTCCAGCTCTACCTCCAAACCAGGAAAGAATTTACGCTGCTTACTCCTTATTCAATTCGACCCATTTCTTTCTTGTTCTTGGGGCGTCGACTTAATTTCTTGATTGATTCACAGAAGGTAAATATTTGACATTGTAGATCATGTAGAACAAAGGAAATGATGGTTGCGTGCATTGTAAAATCTTGTGGTATTTAGTAAGCGAAAGGATTTCATGCAAAAAGACAAGCAAAGCCATTTCATAGTGTATCATGCAATGCAAACATTAAAGGAATTTTTTTCACTCGTTGAAAAAGTAGGAAAATGAAGGCAACTGGATGTGTTCCCGAGGGGATTAACGCCACTGCTTGGGGTGAAAGGAGGGCTGGCATTCAAACAGTCTTCATTTTGAGCGTCAAGAGCGTCAATCTCTTTTGCTACAAAAAGGAAGTCACAGATGTGTAAGTTGAAGCACAACTGGGGCGTTTGCACTCTGAGGTATCGAATGTAGACAATATTACATAAGGAAACAAAAAGTTCAATGGGACCTTTGCCTTTATGCTGGATGGTGGTTATTTCCCACTCACCCAAATGCAGCATAGCACTAGATAAAATGTCCGATCAACAGAAGTTTTTTTTTTTGTTTAACCACCAATAGAGAGGGAAAGAGAGGCATCATTCTATTTGATCACTGTCAAGCTTCTGATACCTCAGTGCTGCTATTTATCTTATTTGGAGAGTTTATTTTTTGGATTAACTTCCATGTATAAGTTTTTTTTTAAGGAAATAAATGATATTTCATTAAGTTCACACCTATCCTGACTTCTGCTACTATTTTTTTCTTAATTTTCATTAAACTCTAAATAAAAGTTGTCGTGGTTGGGTTGGAGCAGCAGTCTATCCTTCAGTCCGGTTCCAGCCAGCAAGATATTTTCTATGTTACATGGACAACATCAGCACCGTGCCATGAGTATTTGCTCGCAAAGGGACCCTGTTCTTGTATATATGGTATTGGGATCCTATATATTGGATCGACCTAGCTATTCGATTGGGCCTATTTGATATAGATGCCAAACTGGATCAGATCAAGAATCGGGTATCAATGCCTTAAAAAGGTCCTGACGCCTATCTTAAGTTCGTGTCTGAACCTTACTTAAGAACATCTATGGTGCAGTAGAGTCTGTGTAGAATGCAACAATTTCATGATGTCATTGATCAGCAACAGTTAAGTTTACTTGATGCAGGAGGTTGTCAGTTTACTTGGACCAATAACCAGGACCCTAATTTCTTAATTAAGAAGAAACTTGATAGGGCCTTGTGTAATGGGAAGTAGCAGCATTATTTTTCTGATGCTTCTATTCTGAATCTTCCTTGTGCTCATAGTGATCATTGTCCAGTTCTTGTTTCTTGAAAGCCAGTTAGGCAATACTATTCTGAGATGGTTTGGCAATACTATTCTGATTTTGGTATGGTTTTACATTCGTCTTGGAAGGAAGTTTTGTCTTTGCATGAATTGTTAACCTGTCTTCAATCCTCTTTCAAACAATTGAATCATATTGTTTTTGTTAATATCTTGCGAAGGAAACAACATTTATTAGCTAGGCTTGGTGGTGTTCAACAAGCTTTGGAAACTAGGCCTCATCTTTTTTCTGTATAAATTAGAAAAGAAATTATCTGCAGAATATAATACTACTTTGACACAAGAGGAGATGATGTGGTTTCAGCAGTCTCATTCAAATTGGGTTCAATTTGGTGATCGAAATACAATTTTTTTCACACCACCACGATTATTCAGAGGAATAAAAATAAAATTTTGTCCTTGAAAGCAGAAGATAGTGATTGGATTTTGGATCCTAACCTTATCAAGCAATTGATTATTTCTCACTTTCACAAGGTGTATTCTACAAAAACTGTTGATTCTAAATTTAAGTCTAGTTGTCCAAAGACTAGTGTGCCTATGGGGGATCAACAGGTGCTCAACCTGTCCCATGTTCCATAGGAAGGTGAGATTTTTAAGGATTTAAAATCTATGGCCCCTTTCAAGGCACCTGGGCCAGATGGTCTTCAAGCTAGATACTACATTGCTAATTGGGAAGTAGTTAAATCCTCTATTGGCAAAGTTGTTCATGATGCTTTCTTATCTAGTAAATTTGATGCTACTTTAAGTCAGGTTTTGATTGTTCTTATTACTAAAGTTGAAATCTCATAATCAGTTTCTCAATTTTGGCCTATATTTATGTATAATGTTATTGTTAAGCTACTTTCTAAATTACTTGTTCATAGGCTTCGACCTTTCTTAGGAAATTTAATTTCTCCAACTCAGAGTAGCTTTATCCTAAGGGGAGGAACTTCAGATAATGTTATTGTGGTTCAAGAGGCTCTTCATTCTCTTAGACAGAAAAAAGGCAAATTCGGTGGTATGATACTGAAATAGATTTTGGAAGGGCTTATGATTGGGTGATTGGGACTTTCCCTGTTGGGTTCATGTGGATATTGGTTTGCTCTTTGTGTTGGCATCTTTGATCATATTTTGTGTGACTTCAACTGAGATGAATATCCTTTGGAATGGAGAATTGACTAGTTATTGTAAACTTTCTAGAGGATTAAGACAAGGTGACCTTCTTTCAGCTACCTTTTTGTTATATGTTTACTAAAACTTTATGATATTATTGATACTTCGATTCATGATGCAGCTTGGAAACCTATTTTTCTATCTCGAGGTGGTCCCTGTTTGTCACATCTATTTTCTTTTGTTGATGATTTGATTCTTATGGGTGAGGTTACAGTTGAGAAATGTGTGACTTTGATGGACTGTCGTAATAAATTTTGCTCCTTTTCTAGACAGAGGGTGAATTTTTCTAAATCTCTATTTTATATTTCCCCTAATGTTCATGACAATGTTGTTCAAAGTATTCAAGAGAGCTCCTGTATGCAACACTACACTGATCTTGGCTGTTATCTAGGGTGCCGCTACATACCAATTGTGTTAATAGAAGTAATTATTCTCAACTTCTTGACAAGGTTCTGTTTACATCCCCAAAAAAAATTATTTGGATTAGGTTTTTGGAGTGCTCCAGAAAAATGTGGTTTTATTTTGAAAATGAGAGAGAAAGGGACTCACCCGTCGGTACGAGGATACCGAGGGTAAACATCCCGAAGACTATGGTTATTGTTGTTGCATTTCATTCTATATGTGGTATAGTTTTGGAGAAAAATATTGAAAGTTTAATATTTCAAACTTTTGAAAAGGTTTTTGAAGAACTACTTGAGAATGTAAACCATTTTGGAGAAAACTAAAATTAGAAAATCTTTGTAAATATCATTCGGAAAGCTTGGGAATCATTTTGAAGTCACTCTAGTGTTCTCTTAAGACTTTAAGTAGGTTTGAGCTTTACTCTAATTCGGTTACTACCTAATTAGAGAGCTCCATCTCATCTTGCTTAAGTTGTTTTAGAGATGTGATTGTGCTCATTATTGATGTTAAGTGAATGTGGATGCATGAATGGATTGACCCTACATGTTTCATTTATACCACAACATTTATCTAAAGACATTCCGACCATCACATACATCTAAGGTTTTTGTAATAAATATTTTTTATGAAAAGAGAAAAGCTTTTGAAAATGGAATGAAGTTGTAGACCCTCAAGCCTGATTCCAATATTGGGTCACTACTTGAGTTTTGGTCTTGGTGAAGTGGGCAAATGAAAAAGATCTTGAGAGAAAAATGTTCAAAAGAATGAAAAAGATGAAAGACTTGATCACATGAAAAACATAGAGAATGAAACAAATAAAGATATCTTGAAAATCACAAAATTAAAGATTTAAAAGAAAGAGAAATACATATTCATATACATATTTATATATACACACATATATGTATATATATATATATATATACGTATAGATACATATATGAAAACTTATGAAAATGAAGTTTAAATCAAGTAGAGAAGAGAACATCATTTTAGAAAAAAAGAGATTTTAAAATGAAATACACGTATATATATTAATATATAAGTATATGAGAATTTGTAACCGTATGTTAAATCATAAATAGAGAAAGGCAAAGAAAGATATTCATGTACACGTAGACGTATATAATATGTCTTCAAGAAAGTTAAAATCAAGAAATGAATTGAAAATATCTGACTTCAATTTTTTATGTAGGCAGGAGGGAAGCTTGGGCTCCTGCAAGATCCTAAACTAAGTCTACAAGGCCGCATTAGGGAGGGTATTTGGTTTTGAAAATCTTTTGAAAAAACATGCTTCCAAATATGAACATAAAATCATATTATTTGCACCGAGAAAATACATTTCTGCCACCATTGAGTATGAAAGAAAATCAACTACTCATGGAATGGGGAATGACAAAACATTCATTGGGGTTCCTAATCGGGTGATTAAGAAATAAACTAAGCGTGAAAAGGACATGAAGATGCACTTTAACATGTACAAATTCGTGAATGGCTATCTTGGGTTGGACAAATCCCAATATCAAAAATCAACACAAGAATGAAGAAGTCCCAACCCCAAACACTCATTCTCACCATACGTTCAATTTAGAAAAATTAGAACACCATTCATGATCATCATTTCAAGCATGAATGATGAATGAAGCAATATAACAATAATATTTTAGAAATAAATGAAGAAATGAAATTTATTATGCCTTGCTCATACTCTCGGTGCACTCAAGATATAGCTCTTGATTCCAGGTAAGAAATCATTTGAGCTTTCTTGCACGTCCATGGAGAGGTAGCAAGAGAAAAAGTGGAAATGAAAATGGAGACCTACTTATCTCGGATATATATGTGCCTCCTCCTTTGGATGATTGAAAGATCACCTCAGATGAAGCTCTAAATTAATGAAATGATCCCCTTAAGAGGTCTTCTTGTGCTCCCTTGAGGAGTTGGAACTTGGAGGTGCTTGCTCCCAAGGTTGGAGAAGGTAAAAAAGAGAAGAAGAGAGAAATACTAAGAGAGACAAATCTTCAAGTGAAGAAGCATTAGAAATTCACCAAGGGTTAGCTCATACCCAAGAGGGAAGATTGTTGGGTATTTATAAGGAGTTTTGGAGCCAAAACTCAAAGTTTCAATTTTTTTGAATTTCACAACATTTTATGCGAATTTCAAAGAATTTTTGAATAATTTATTTTTTTAAAAAAAGACTTTGACCAATGAGATTGGTCATTAACCCTGCAAACACACATTTGGGGTGTGGGCTGGGCTATTGCCCACCCAAAAATGCCAAAACAGCTCTCCAAGGAGATGGAGAGCGGGGGGGTGTTCTTGGCACGCAGACCGCGTCAGTGTGCAGTAGTGCATGACACAGTGTGTGTTCATGCGCTCGTGCATCGGGTGAATGCGTGCTCGCATGCGTCAGAGCAAAATATTTTTTTATTTTTTTAAATTTAAATAAAATATAATGAAAAGAAATAAAAAAATGTTGTTTCTATAGAACACATTTTTTTACTTAAAATGTTTAAAAGAAAAGTTTTTTGTTAAAAACGGGCAGCCGAATCCATTTTGGGCTACTCCGGGCTCATTTTGAGTCCAGATTCTGTTCAATTAGCCACCGATGTGTTCTAGTGAGTGGGTTAAGCTTCAAAAACAAATTTTTGGTGTGAGGATGAAACATAAAACAAAAGGAAGGTCTGTGCATGTGAGTGACGCTCATAGCATCAAACTTTGTTGTTTTGAACTTGATTTTAGATTTTGAGTTTGAAATGCTTAATTTGGATCTAAACTTGGGTTTAAAAATTCATTTTAGATTGCATAGTTGGAAATTTGTTTTGGGCCTAGGATTAAATCTGAATACAGTACTTTTGGAAAAATTTGGGGTGCTAACAGGTTCATAAGGTCCCTTTTTTTTTCTTGCAAAACTAGTCCTTGGGGGTTGGTTTTTTATTTTTAGGGTGGGCATTAACCCTGCGTACACCCCAAAGGGGTATTTGCAGGGCTAAGGGCCAATCTCGTTTAGTCAAAACCTATTTTTTAGAAAAAAAAAATTTGAAAATAATTCAAAATTCTTTGAAATTCGGATGAAAATTTTGTGAAATTCAAAAACATTTAAATTTTGAGTTTCGGCTCCAAAACTCTCTGTAAATACCCCCATAATCTTCTCTCTTGGGCATGAGCTAGCCCTTGAGAAAACTGTAGTGCATTCCCACTTGAGGACTTAGAGTTTTTTAGCTCTCCTCCTCCATTTGCTTCCTCTTCATTTCTCTTCCTCTCCAACCTTGGGTGCAAGTTTCATCAAGTCACAACTCTCTTGGAGGCATCATTTTCATCACCTTGGAGCTTCACTCAAGGGGATTTAGGATCACTCCAAGCAAGGTTGTTCACTTTTCCAAAAATCTTTTTCATTATAGGTATGTAATCAACATCCCACTCTATTTTTTTTCCTTATTTTTCCTCCTCTTCATCTACCCATGGCCATATAAGATAGCTCTAAAGTCTCCTCTTGTGAGTCAAAAAGCTATTCTGGAGTGCACCGGAACCATAAGAAGAGGAGATGATATTTCATTTTATTATCGAATCATGCCCTTTCTTTTCTTGAATATATTCTTGTTGTTTTTGCTCTTTCTTTTCTTGAATATATTCATGTTGTTGTTGCTCTTTCTTTTCTTGAATATATTCTTGTTGTTGTTGTTCTATCTTTTCTTGAATATAGTCTTGTCATTACCTTATTTCTTCTCTTTTTCATCTCCTCATGGTCATATAAGATAGCTCTCAAATCTTGACTTTAGAGTCAAAAGACTATTCTTGAGTGCACCGAGAGCTTGAGAAGATGAGATGATATTTCATTCTATGATTAAATCATGTTCTCTTTTCTTTAATATAACATTTGTTTTCTTTCTCTTCTTTCTTCCCTTTTTCATCTCCTCGTGGCCATATAAGAAAGCTTTAAAATAACTATTTTAGAGTTAAGAAGCTATTCTTGAGTGCACCAGAGCATGAGAAGGTGAAGTAACATTTCATTTTATGATTGAAATATGTCGTCCCTTTTCCTGAATATAGCTTTGTTTTAGTTTCCTTATTTCCTCTGATCTTCATTTCCCTATGGTCATATGAGATAGCTCCCAAGTCTTTATTTTAGAGTGAAGAAATTATGCTTGAGTGCACCGTGTGCATCAAAATATGAGATTATATTGTATTCTACGATTGAACATGCTCTTTCTATTACTTGAAATTTGTTTGATTTTGGAGATATTGTTAATGCATATTTGCTTAACTTTTCTCTATTCATATATGTGAATGTACAGTGAGAATGAGAGTATGACTTGAGATTCTCTCTTTATTCTTATGTTAATTATTTGGAGGTTGGGGCTTATCTAACCCAGGGAAAACCCTCACGAATATATATATGTTTATATGCATTTACATGTCATTTCATGTTAGCTTCCTTTTAATCATCAAGATAGTAAACCCAATGAGCTCCTTGTCATGTTGTTTGAATTTCTTCCATACCCAACAGTGGAAGAAACATATTCTCTTGTAACCAATGAAATAACTATATTTTATGTTTATAATCATATTTTTATTTTCGAAAAACCCTTTCTAATGCGGCCTTGGAGAGTTTTCTTATGCTTTTGCATGAGTCCAAGCTCCCTCCAGCCTACATCAAACTTGAAGTCGGTTATTTCTCATTTATTGATTTTTAATCTCATGAAGACACATATGTACATGCATGTTATATACATATATGTGCACATGATGATTCCCTTCATCCTTCTCTCTCTATGTTTTCATATTTTATTTTACAAATTTTCACATATACATGAATACATATATACATGTGTTCTATTTTCTCTCTCTAGAATCTTTTATTACTCTCTTCAAATTAAATGTCTTCTCTGATAAATTTCTTACCTCTCTCTCTCTCTATATATATATATATTTCTTTATTTCTTTGCGTCTAAAATCTCACTTTCTCTTCCAATCCATACCTTTTTTTTAAGAAAACTTTCATACAAGTGTACATGTGATAATATATACATGTATATGTGCATTTCCTTCTTCCTCCCTTTCTTTTAAGAACTTCTTTTTCCTCTTTATTCAAGTTAAGATTTTGTCTTCAAAGGCTTACACACACACACACACACACATATATATATAAGCATGAACATACGTATGAAGATACTTATCTTCTCTTCTTTTGAAATCTTTCATTTAGTGATCTTTGACATCTCTTTCCCTCTTTCTTTCTTTCTAAGGGAGTATCTCATCTTTGTCTCATCCCTTTGGGACATTTTTCTCTAAGGATTTTCATTTACTGACTTCACCAAGACCAAAACTCAAGTAATGACCCAATATTGGATTCATGCTTGGTGGTCTACAACCCCAATCCAATTTCAAAAAATTTTCTTTCTTTATAAAAGTGTTTATATTAAGTAATAAAAAGAGGAAAATCTTAGATGTATGTTATGCTAGGAATGCTCTTAGATGAATATTGTGGTGGAAATGCTTTACTTTCTTCTAATCATATAGGATCAATGCATCCATGCATTCACCCTCACTCAATATCACTTATGATCACAAGCACCATTCTAAAGAACTTAAGCAAGTTGAGATAGAACTCTAACTACGTGGTAACCGAATTAAAGAAAAATCTCAAACCTACTTAAAGTCTTAAGAGAACACGACTTTAAGAAAACACTAAAGTGACTTCAAAAGGAAATCTGCAAAGTTTTTCAAATATTTATAAAGAATTCCTCAATTCAAAATGTTTACACTCTCAAAAGATTCTTTAAAGCTTTCTCAAAATCTTGAAACGTGAACACTTTCTCAAACACTACACTGCATATAGAGTGAAAACATGTTTAAGTTAAAATGAAATGCATCAATGATAAACATAGCCCTTGGATTGATTAGCCCTGATAAAGGCGCCGGGAACGGCCGATCCTCGTACCGATGGGTGAGTCCATTTCTTTCTTTCAAAACAAAAACTCATTTTTTTGGAGCACTCCAAAAACCAAAATAAATAAAATTTTTGGGGATGCCAACAGATGGTGACCATGATAGGACCCATCATCGTTTAGCTATGATTATTATTGATGCATTTTCACTAACTTGAACATCTCATATATCGTCGATGACAAAGCATGTTTCCTTCTTTGGCCTTGATCTCGTCGGCGTTTCATTACATTGCTTGGTGATTGTGTTTGTTTTCTTGCATTTTAGACTAATTGAGGAGGATCAATCATGTTTACATAGATCTATGATCAAATAGAACCCTCCTCAATTAAAGAGTTTGTTCTTCTATTTATTTTTCATCTTAGACAACATTGCACTAGAGACAAATTATTTTGCATGATTCATCATATATCAAAATTTCTCATAACTATTTGTCCCGGTCATCATGTTGTCGGGCTTAGTCTTAGGCGGTAGCACAAGACTAAGCCTTACAACTGGACCACACCTTAGGTGGGAAAGCCCCCTCGTTAGTACCATGAGTGGTAATTAGTGGTATATCGATGAGTGATCAAGAAGAAGTTGATTAACCCTACCCTTAGTTGCCTAAAGAAAAATCTATGCTAGTACTAAGCGATTTGGATAAAGTATATAAGCATAAGTTGACATTGGATTATCGTGACATAAAATTATCTCAATTAGGTCCATATACCCATTTTTCTACTAAAGTTATTTCATATGATGTATGTTGATATGCATTAAACCTTATGTGATGATTTACAACTTCATTGTATACTTCTACTTCATGTTGTCTTTGTCAACCTAGTCAATGTTTTTCACTAATTCAATCTTTATCCTTTAAAGTCATCATTCAAGATGTATTATTTCCACCATGGTGTCACCTTTTCTTATGATCACATCCTCTTTGGGGAAGGGCCCGAACAGTCTACTTACATCTCTCTTGAGTCTAAACCTGTGCCTGCCGAATGGTATCGGTTGTGGCATCCCACCTTCTGTACGATGTTTTCTTCCTACTTTGAAGAATGTGGGCTAGAGACAGTGGCAGTCGGAAGAATGCAATCAATGGATGAAAATTTGATGCATGCAATTGCCGAGCATTGGAACCCAGGGACCTCCTCTTTTTTTATTTCATGGGGAGAAATGATAATATTATTAGATGAATTTGCCGAAATACTAGACCTCCATACCCCAACTTGGGGTCCAAATGAATAATTGGAGAAACATTCATCATGAACCCGACTAAGGTTAATGCAAATAACCTTATATCTCACTTTACTAGACGAAAACTTGGCCCCTAGTAGAAAACCATGAGAGCCAAAGCATCAACCTGAAAAACTTGTATGAAGAATTTAGAGTCTATGTTGAACCTTCCACCTTACCTCCAAAAACCATAGGAGGAATCAAACATTGTATGATGCTTTGGAAAGTAGGAGTGACCCTTTTTACTTATGGAAGTGACCTCCTAGAAGTTTGTATTGCCCAACTTTTCTGGATATGGGGACATAGTGGGACCCGACACTTGTCAGTAGCAATGACAGCCTTGGCCTTTCTCTACCGAGGAGTCACCCGCTTCAGCATTGGAGATACCGACTTCATAGAAGGATGTGCATATGCTTTACAATTATGGGTTCTCAAGCATGCGGGACCCCAAGCCAGTTTATTCAGAAACACTGATGGAACATTGACAATCTTAGAGCAATACCACTGTTTGATCAAAAAGATGAATGAAGAAGAGATCGTTTGGGACTATTTTGATCATTGTTAGAGTCCACCTCGATACAATCATCATTATCATGGGCGTACCACACTCTTGGGCCCTTACTTCATTGTTGATTATTGTGCTAATAAATGCATGAGACAATTCTCTCAAAGGCAGAAGTTGGTTTCTATGCATGCACTAATCGGAGCTATTACTCAATTCGACCTCAGCTGTCCTCAATGAGCAGCATTGCTTGCAGTAGCTCGACAAGAATGAAAAGCACAAATATCATACACTTGGTTCACAGGCCCAATGGTAAAGAAGGAATATGCGGAGTGGTGGGATGCCAACCGACCATCATCCATCCTTCCCTCAAAGTTTATGTTGTCAACTTTGTACTCCTTATGTCATCTTTAGTTGTTGTCATCTTTGTTAGTGTTTTCCTTAGATGTAACTTTTAAAATTCTTAATGCAATATGAACCTTCATTTTGTCATCATTTCCTTCCAATGTCTTTCATTTTCTTGTCTCGTAAGGTAAATACTTGAAAGACAACAAGATGGTTGAAACCAGATCACAAGCTATACAAGCTCCTCATAATTGAGCCAGAAGGCTACCATATGTTTCAGTTATTCATGGAGCGATTCATGAGGGAGCAAACAGAACAAAAGACCTTGATGATTACTTCAGAACAAGAAAATGGAAAGGCTGCCAATCAAAAGAAATAGAAGAAAAACAACAAATCTTCTCTTATAGACCGGGACGAAGATCATCTGAGTTCGGATTCCACAACAAGCAAGGAGGAAAAACCCAAACTGCTTCCTCTTAAGAAGAAAAAGACAACAAAGAAAAGCAACAAGGAAAAATAGATATGGAGGAAAGTTGTTCACCTAGCCCCATCACCACTGGAAGTTTAGAGGAGAAACCCAAAAGGAAGAGAAAGTCTACCAAAAGAGGTAAAAAGACAAAGAAGTATATCCCCAACAGTAGCTAAGACAGTGAGAATTCTGAAGAGAAAGTAAAGGATATCAAGGGCAAGAAGAAAAAAACTAAGTTAGAATTAATCGAATCAAGTGATGATGAAAGTCCGATCAAGCGCAAGTTCCATAAAATGGAAAAAATAATGAACAATCATGAACTTAGGGAAAAGAAAAACACTCATGCTCATGTGAGGATTACTACCTTGGTATTGAAGGAGAAGAAGACATGAAGGGCTTGCTCAGGGAGTTCGTCAGATATAATGGCACCACCTGCCCACACGTTCATCTTTCAACTTTTTTCAATGATTGCTACAAAATTTGGATAAATAACAAAGCATTGTTTTGCTATTTCTTGAGAAGTCTTGAAGGCATTGCCACACAATGGTACAAAGAAAATGTCAACTCAGACAAACTAAAGGAGTTTGACAGATTGATTAACATGTTCATTGAAAGATTTGAGCAAAATTCTACCATGCCTCTAACTCTCAATACCATTTGCAGTCTCCATAAAAAACAAGGCGAAAAGGCTTGAGAATTCATAAAAAAATAGAGAATTCAGTGCAACAAGATGAAGGATCCAATTTCTGGAACACAAACTTTGTTGCTTATTAGAAAAAATCTCACCCAGCCCTTGAAAAGACTCATCTGCAATGCCCCAATCAAGACCTTTGCGGAATTAATTGAACAAGCAAATTCAATTGAGGAAGATGATTTTGATGGAATCATTTCTCCTAAGTACAAGGAAAATGGAAAGAAAGGAGGGATGACATAGTTGCCTACACATTTCATAGCTGAAGGCAGTATTCGAAAGGACAACGACAACAATTATCGATATGACAAAGAAGCAATCACAAGAAGAATATACATTTGCCCAAAGGCAATGAAGAAAAGAAAAACAAACACCCAGGCTCGAGTTATGACCGGAAATTCACCCTCTCATCCAGTCCTGCAAGAAGATCCTAGAGTACCTCCTTGCTAAAGGAACTATCGTCTTGGCAAAAGTATCAAAGCCTCCAAAAATGATGAGAGGAAATAGAGAAGAACTATATAAATTTCATCGTGCCCCTGGTCATGACACTGAGGATTGTTTTGTCCTCAAAAACATTATTCAAGATTTCATCAACAAGGATCTCAAGATTGATGATGATAGTATGCCTGAGGTATTAAGGAATTCATTCTCATGATCACGGGAAGATGGCAAGAGCACATCTGACCTTCTGATGAAGGCAGTTTAAACAAAGTCATGATGACAATTCGAGGTAAGAAACCTCGAGATTTTATTGCTATGATGAACAACAAGGTAGAAAGTTCGTCAAAAGAAACTACCACAATTCCAATGACTTTTATCTTATGAGGCGATGATGATGAATCATCAGATGATACTTCGGATGGGGATCCATGCTATTTGGATGTCTGCCCCTTGGAAGAACGTATAGTTGAGGGAGATTGGATTCAACCCTCTAAGGACTAGTCAATTACCTTTTCAGAAGAGGATCTCTCGAAATGAGTATACTATCATGTAAATGCTATGTACATTGTCATCCAGGTCAATAGGATGATTGTGCCACATGTATTGATCGATGGTAGAAGTTGTTTAAATATTTGTCGTGATCTCATGACCAAAACTTTGGGATTTCATGAAAACGAGTATCGCTCTGATGATATCAAGATCTACGGATACGATGGCCGAAGCATGAACAGCAAGGGTGCCCTCGACATGAATATGACCATCAAAAACACCAGTCATTACATTGTATTACATGTGGTGGATGTACCACCATCATATAACTTGCTTTTGGGACAACCTTGGATCCACCAAGTGCGGCGAGTCCCATCTACTCTTCATCAATGCTTCAAATAGAATTCTGGTCCATCAGTCGTCACCGTACGTGATGAGGATCCCCGCCTTGTAGCAACTAAATGAAAGATGATGGTGACAACTGTTGGGGGTATGACACTATGAGGCAAACAAATGTAGGAAAAGCAAACTGGTGCATACCTTTTGTTGTGTTCATATTCAAACCTGCTCGATGGAAGACTTACTAGATGAACTTAATTTCTTAAAAATAAGAACGAAGTACACTTAAATGGGCGACTACCTTCCTTGCCATCGTCTTCTTCCTCGTTTCTTTCTCAGCAGACTTTTCCAATTCATTGTCGTTTTCAATACCTCAGTGCTGCTATTTATCTTGTTCAGAGAAATTATTTCTTCTATTTGCTTCCGTGTATAAGCTATGTTTTTTAGGCAATAAATGATATTTAATTAAGTTCACACATATCCTGATTTCTGATCCTATATTTTTCTTAATTTTCATTAATTTCAAGATAAAGGTTGCAATGAGTGGGTGGAGCAGCAGGTCCAGGCTCCCCAGATCAGTTCCTGTCAGCAAGATATTTCTTTTCATGTTGATCCGATCAGGATGGTGCCTTGAATATTTGCTCACAAATGGGCCCTGTTCTTGTATATGTGGTATTGGGTCATATATATTGGTCCGATCCAGTTATCTGATTGGACCTATTATAATGTTAAGGCTGAACTGGATCATATCATTAATTGGGTGCCACTGCCTTGAAAAGATCTTAATAAGGCTATATCCCAACTTTCCTATGGCTCCTTATTTGTAACAAAATTGCAAATTTCTTATTTTTCAACAATTAATTAAAAATGTCAAAGATGGGTTTTGAACAGAATCAGCCATTGCTTGATAGACTAAATTTTGAAATATATAATATTCTCTAAAAATGTAAAATCTAAAAAAATAAGAAGGTAAAAATGATTTAGGAAACTAAATTATACAAAAAACTACCTATGTATAATTTTCCATAAATTGAAATTAACTATAGAAGTATGATCTCTAGCTTGAAAAACCTATGATGAAAAATATGTTTTTTCAAAGTACGATAGAATGCCATAAAAAATCAAAAACCAATGTTTCAAAGCTTTATTTCACTTGTTAGCTCCTATTCATGTACAAAGAAAAATCTTGATTCAATTTTAATGTTGTTAAGTGCATTGATGCGAAGCGATGCGTTGAGCTTGTGAGATGAAGCAACGTGCAATGTATCTATGTGATGTGCAAGCACCAGGTAGAAAAGTTTGAAATATATAATATTCTTTTAAAATGTAAAATATAAAAAAATAAGAAGGTAAAAGTGATTTAAGAAACTAAATTATATAAAAAACTACCTATGTATATTTTTATATAAATTGAAATTAACTATAAAGGTATGGTCTCTGGCTTGAAAAAACCTAGAAAATATGTTTCTTCAAAGTACAGTGGAATTTCATAAAAATTCAAAAAAGGTACAAAGCTTTTTTTTCGCTTGTTAGCTCACATTCATTAGAAAATCTTGATTCTCAATTGATAAAACTAAGGAAATGAGAAACGAAAGAGTTTGATATATAATAATTATAAGCAAATACTAAATAACAGATAAAATTAAGTTGACAAGTTTTGTTCCTTAAAACAAATTTCATGTTACATAATATCAAATTTAGATGTCTAATAAATATAGATGAATGGGAAACCATGTCATATGTCGGACAACTGTAAGAATCGATATAGGCCGATCTGAAATTCTTGTCGGCAGACGGCAACCATCCAACTAGAAGAGAAGAGGAAAAAAAGATAAGAGATAGACAGAAATACCTACTGAAACTGGATCAAATCGTCACTGAATGTCATGCAGTGGCTGCGGGACAGTTTGCCGAAGAGTAGGGGTGCATTAATGTCATTGCCAAACGGGTGGAGTTAGGAAGTTTATGTTCATGGCGAGACATTTCCCTGGTGTTTGAAGCTTAGGGAGTGTCCATTTTTGGAAAACCTGTGGGACACCCATCACCCACCAGATGCACATCCTCATGGTGCAGGCACATCACCTCGTCATGTGTGTGCATGTGTGCACCAGATGAAATACGCAGCATTTTTGTTGTTTGAAGCGTTTTACTATTTCAGAAATTAGCCGAATTAAAGTTTCTAAATTTTGAGAGGGGCCAAAATATTAATTTTTAAAATTTTTATATAGGACAACTGAATTTTCTAAAATTTACATGTAATATTTTAATTTTTCTTTTTGAGGGGGAGCTAGAGCCCCTGCTGGCCCCCCCTTGGCTCCGCCCCTGCAACGCATCTAACAACACTGCTTGTAAAGTTAAATAATCTTGTCTTCTTAAACAGGTTCCCTAGAATGCTCTCAATTACTGAAATGGCTTTCACCATATAGAACTGATTCTCTTTTGAGGATGATTTGTGGGTCATTCGCATATGTACCATCCCATTTTTCTAACCACATTTCTTTAAAGTAAGTTTGACGAATATGATTGTTGAAGAAAATTGTTGTAGAGTTCGTTACAGTAAGATTCCTGCAATTAAATGTGGAAGTTTATAGTTAAACTGGAACAACTTATTTTCACGAGAAGCAATATTTGAACTCGAGTTTATTGATCCAAGTTCCATTATTTAGAAGTTCCGATGAATCGAGCTGGTTTCCCCCTTCCATTGAAATTGAGAAAGAATTATTTATTTCCAAATCAGCCGTTCAGAAGATTGTTTTAGATTGTTTTACATTTATCTCACGGTATAATATGTTTAAATATTTCTAGTTATTAGTTAATCAATCTTGCAAACAATGGATTGCAGTGGAATAGCTACGTTGCATATGCTTACTTTTCAATGTAATGACAAATGAAAAGGAAAGACACTGCTTTTATGTTTCATCACAAAAAAGGAAACATTTTTTGAAAACAAGTTCTTTTACTAACATAACCATATTAGTGTCAGCTTAATTAATGCAATGGAAAAAATTGAATGATATCTATAACATTACACATTACTAATGAACACACGCAGGTAATTAACCAGATTTTGGCTAATTTTTAGACGTTTAAAAGAAGTGTCATACTCCGAAAAGAGATGGCGACACACGTAAATACTTGGAAATCCGTCTCTGGTTCAGGCATTTCCTCTGGTGGTATGTTGGTATCCAGTTTCCTTCAATTTCCCACTTTCAGTGCAAGAAGTCAATAACAATATCTCTAGTAATGTTTGTGTTTGCATGATAAACCATGAAAACCACTTGGTTTGACTTTTTCATGAAAATGTTTTCCTAATTTTCATATACCGAGAATTTTACATTGCATACAATTGCCATTTGCTTTGCTTTTCATGATCCTCAGCAATGTCTAATGTGTATGCCTCTTGGAATCAATCAAGAAATTAAAAATTGCGTGTTATCACAATGAAAACTTATTAACAATGGTGGAAGAGAATCAATAAATATTTTGACAGCCTCTATGGAAGGGAGATGCATTCCAGGCTTGTGGATGGTGTGCCTATGATTCCACTTCTGAAGGGCCTATATAAGCTTGAATTGTTTGCCTTATGATGGAGTTGATGGAGGTAGTGTGCCTATGATTCCACTTCTCAAGGGCATATATAAGCTTGAATTTTTTGCCTTATGATAGAGTTGATGGAGGTAGTCATATTGAGCGGCCGCGAAAAGATGGTGGGACTTCACTGCATGTTTCATGAGGCAGCGCCGCTCTGGTGGTGTCATCACCCTCTAGTCTAGAGGTAGTGCAGCCCATGCTGGTGGGTGCATGCATCTAGTGAGAGAGAGAGAGATGCAGAAGTCTTGTGGCTATTTACTATCCAAGGGAAGAAAAGTCTTCACTTATCTATCTACCAGCTAGGCAATTAGGAGCCATAATTTCTCCAGTGAAATGGATGGATAAGTGAAGAGTTTTCTCTCGCTGGATAGTAAATACCCAAAAGACCTTTACCTCTCTCCACATATGCGCACACCAGTCAGAATGGGCTGCGTCGCTCTACACTAGAGCCTGAGAACACCATCAAGAACTACAAGGGTGGCGCCACCTCATGAAACAAGCAATGAAGTCTGGCCACCTTTTTGCGGCAGCTCACTACGACTACCTCCATCACCTTCCACCATTTTGCTTGGTTCCATTTGTTTCTTATTATTGGTAGAGGTTCTTTTGGGTTCTAGCAAAGTAGACTAACATTGATTTATTCTCAAAGGGCACCCATTGGGTGAGCAAGAAGCTATTCCGTCCTTCCTTGTGAAGGTTGAAGTCTTCAGCCATCCCCCGGGGTCCAGCTGCTTTTGGTGTCCCGAGGTAATAGTTATGCTATGCTTCAACCTGTATGTCAATGTTTCTTTTTGACAGCACAGATAATTGGCATCACTAAAAGAAAGTTTTCATTAAAAACATACCAAGTAGTTTTCATAGTCTATGAAGCAATGCAAGCACTGAAGTCATTTTTTTGGACTCATTACGAAGATAGGAAAAATGAAGGCAGACGATTGCCCACATACTACAGGAGGAAATTTCTGGTTCCACCCCTCTGTATGTAGTGAGAGGGAGAGAGGGCAGAGGTCTGGTGCCTATTTTACTGCCCAGCGGGAGAAAACTCTTCACTTATCTTCCTACCACATAGGAAATTAAGAGCCATAATTTCTTCTACCATATAGGAGAGGCCCTGTCTTGCCAATCTACTATCATCTAGAGAGAAAATTTTTCCTTCACCTATCCAACAGGAAAGAGGGGGGGGCGGGCATGGGCTGACGTTTAGTTAATTGCATAGAGGAACAACTCAAAAGAACCAAAAGATGAGCTCTACAGTGCGGTCAAGAGAAGCAAATGTTATGAAATTACAACAACCACCATGTTGGTGGTTGTTGTAATTTGATAGCATTTGCATCTGTTGACCGCATTATCAAACTGGTCTTTCTGTTGCTCTGATAAGTGAAGAATTTGCTCACTTTAGATGGTAGATTGACAAGACAAAGATGTGTTTGTTTGTCTCTGCTCCTCCCTCTACCTCTACAATGGAAGAAATTATGGTAGTTTCCTACCCAGTAGATGAATAAGTGAAGAGTTTGCTCCAGCTGGACAGTAAGTACCCAAAAGGCCTCCACCTCCCTCAACATACACAGACTACTCAGTATGGGCGGCTCTGTTCCAGACTAGAGCCTAAGAACTCGGTCATGCACTACAAGGGTGGTGTCACCTCATGAATCAAGCTATTTTAGTTCTGGTTTCTTATTAATATCGGTAGCAATGCCGTCTAACAATATTGATTACATGCAGTATTTAGTTTCTTGATTTATTTGCAAAAGGCACCTACGGGGAGAACGGGAGGCTATTCCCATCACCAAAGTGAAGGCTAATGTATGCCCCCATGCGCCTATGGTCCAGCTAGTTTTGCAAAAGGCACCTGTGGGTGATACCCTTATTATGCTTTAACTTATACATTTGTATCTGCTTTTTTACAACATAAAGAGTTCATACCATTAAAGAAAAAATATTTCATAAAAAAGGCTTACCAAGTGGTTTTGATAGTATATCATGCAACACAAACAATACTAAGCTTTTTTTGTTTAAATACATTGCCCACGTATTACAGGAGGAAATGTCAGAAAAAGATGAAATGAATTGAATGGAGAAATTTATGACCATTTGCATCCTGAGAATGTTTATCCTTTGAGGGAGCGGGAGAGAGATAGGAAGGGGAAAAAACAAAGAAGCCCTAATCTCACACATTAATCATCCAGTAAATCAAGAAAACACGAAAATCGCAGAACAAGTAGAAATATCGCCCACGCTACCGTAAAAAAGAAAATGAAAAAAGGAGAATACACTCATCAGCAGAGAAACATTTATTCCAGACTATGGAATCCCTAATGTTCCAAGCCCAAATTCAGAACAGAAAAAAATAAGAAAGACAAAGAACTTTTGTTATATGAAAACACAAGGAAAAGGGGGGAGAAAATAAAGCAGGGAAGAAAACCAAACCAAAAAAGAGAGAAGAAACGCACCTTTCCCCATTCCTCCCTTCTCCTCCTTCCCCTTTCTTCCCTACCTTCACCTCCTAAAGGTAATCTCTGTGCTTGTTGAGAAAATGAGACCAAAAACACGAAAAAACGAAGCAAAAGATCATGATCTTGAGAGATGCGAAGCGGAAAATCCCAGAGGCGGCCATCCAGAGATCACGATCAGAGAAAAGACGCAACAGTTTACGCGAGTTTTATACGCCCATAAATGGTGGCCGAAGCCAGCCAAGAGGAAAGTGAGGGGCGAAAGGCTGCAAACAACCGCTAACCAAAGCAACACGTCAAACAGTAAAAAAGAAAAAGGGAAGGAAGATTTTTAACTCGTGAATCGAAGCCTGCTTTCCCGATCGAGTTAAAAATCTTCCTTTCCTTTTTCTTTTTATTGTTTGATGTGTTGGTTTGGTTAGCGGTCGTTTGCGGCCTTTCACCCCTCACTTTCCTCTTGGCTGGCGTTGGCCAACATTTATCGGCGTATAAAACTCACGTAAACCATTGCGTCTTTTCTCCGATCGCGATTTCTGGATGGCCGCCTCTGGGATTTTCCGCTTCGCATCTCTCAAGATCATGATCTTTGGCTTCGTTTTTTCATGTGTTTGGTCTCATTTTCTCAACAAGCACAGAGATTACCTTTAGGAGGTGAAGGTAGGGAAGAAAGGGGAAGGAGGAGAAGGGAGGAATGGGGAAAGGTGCGTTTCTTCTCTCTTTTTTGGCTTGGTTTTCTTCCCTGCCTTATTTTCTCCCCCATTTTCCTTGTGTTTTCATATAGCAAAACTTCTTTGTCGTTCTTATTTTTTTCTGTTCTGAATTTGGGCTTGGAAAATTAGGGATTCCATAGTCTGGAATAAATGTTTCTCTGCTGGTGAGTGTATTCTCCTTTTTTCTTTTTCAGCTGTTTTCATTTTCTTTTTTACGGTAGCGTGGGCGATATTTCTACTTGTTCTGCAATTTTCGTGTTTTCTTGATTTAGGGGATGATTAATGTGTGAGATTAGGGCTTCTTTGTTTTTTCCCCCTTTTTATCTCTCTCTCGCTCTCTCTCTTTACATGGAGGGCATAAATATTTGCAATGGCAGAGTGCAGGAAGCGATTTGCCTGGTTTGTAGGCTGTGAATCAGCTGTTTACCTATCCACACACAGATTGTGTTTTGCCTTTTCTCTAAAAGAGGTGGTCAGATTCCCGCCTTGGCGCAACTGAATGAAAGATGATGGTGACAAAAAGGTTGGGGTGGCTACCGCCTTTTGTTATTCATATTCAAACCTGCTCTATGGAAGACTTATTAGAAGAACTTAATTGCTTAAAATCGGAAAGAAGTACACTAAAAGGGCGACCACCTTCCTCGCCATCGTCTTCTTCATTTCTTTCTCAGCAGATCTTTCCAATTCACTGTGGTTTCCAATACCTCAGTGCTGCTATTTGTCTTATTTGGAGAATTTTTTTCTTCTATTTACTTCCATGTATAAGCTATGTTTTTTTAGAAACAAATTATATTTAATTAAATTCACACCTATCTTGGTTTCTGCTACTATATTTTTTCTTAATTTTCATTAAATTTCAAAATAAAGGCTGTCATGATTGGGTCGGAGCAGCCATCTGAGATCCAGTATATGGACCACATCCACATTGCGGTATGAATATTTGCGCACAAATGGACTGTGTTCTTATATATATGGTATTTGGATCATATATATTGGTCCGACACAATTATCTGAATGGACCTATTTTAATATAGCGGCTGAATTGGATCAGATCATGAATGGGGTACCACTGCCTTGAATAGAATCGGCCAATTAAGTTATTCAAATCTTGTTTTTTTTAAATAAAAGATTGAAATTTAATCCAAAAAGATATAAAATAATCAAAACATAGTAAGGGAGAATCAGTCATTGAATCGAACAAATAAAATTGCCACAGATTCGTCTCAAATGGGCCTGATTCAGGCAGGTCCAAATAACATTGATTTCCAAAGAATCCATCCCTAATGCATAAACTAGTCTATTTTCCTCTAAATGGATTCACTAGTGCAATTTTTTCATGGTACTTACCATGGAAACCTTCATGTACCAGTTTTGGTGTCCTGAGGTAGGATGTCAGTGATTCAGATACAATCCAATTTTACATAATTGGATTTTGAATCCGAAATCAATTAGCTGGAATCAATAAAAAGATACATCAGATCAACATTTTTTCTTGCCAAATGCGATACATATCCAATTGCCACAGACATCGAAATCCATTGAATCCATGTAAAGATTTGGGTATGGGACCTAAATTTTTAGAACAGAAAATGAATGCATTCCTGCTGAATTCAAACTATTTACTTGACTGCCTACCTGCGCGTGATATACACCATAATTGAAGCAGAAAATTACAGTGAAATATTTTTTTTATTTTGGAGTTAAGCATGGTCCAACAAAAGTACTGGTTACATTGAACTGTCTTCTTCAAATTGTCAAGATTAACATACATTAATGATCCCAAAAATTTTGCATTATTTTGAAAAAATAATTAGTATTGCATGAATCCTTAAGGGATTGGCACAATGAACTGCATCGGGGCCAGTAGGCGGCTAGCCTCTCTATAGAATGAACTCCCTATACTACAAAAGAAAGGAAGGAAGAAAGGGTAGAGGGTGGGTGGGCTTCAATATTCAAGTTGAAGTATAGTAGGAGCATCGCTCTGGGTCCGACCAGCCCAAGGCTTGACAAAGTCGCATTCAGGCTGGCTCAATGCACTTGGCGGCAGCCCAAGCCTAGCCTGCTTAATTATCAGGTCTGGCACGACCATCAACTTCATACCTATCAGGTACCCAGTTGAATGTCTACTCTTATTTAAAACTCTTAATATTTCATTTTTTAATATTTTAGAAACAAACGTCAATGAATCAAGCTGTTCGCATCCCAAAATTTTTTTGGTTTTGGAGTGCTCCAGAAAAATAAGTTTTGTTTTGAAAATGAGAAAGAAAGGGATTCGCCCGTCGGTACGAGGATCAATCGTTCCTAGCACCTTTACCGGGGGTATTCAATCCAAGGGCTATGTTTGTTATTGATGCACTTCATTTTAGCTTAAACATATTTTCTATATGTGGTGTGGAAAAATATTGAAAGTTTGATGTTTCAAACTTTTGAAAAGGTTCTTGAAAAATTGCTTGATAATGTGAAACATTTTGAGGAAAACTAGAGTTGGAAAATCTTTGTAAATATCATTTGGAAAGCTTGGGAAATCATTTTGAAGTCATTTTAGTGTTCTCTTAAGACTTTAGGTATGTTTGAGATTTTGCTCTAATTCGATTACCACCTAGCTAGAGCTCCATCTCATCTTCGTTAAGTTTTTTTAGAGATGTGATTATGCTCATTTGTGATATTGAACGGAAGTGAATGTATGGATGCATTGATCCTAAGCTGAATGAAAGAAAAATGACTCATTCCTACCACAACATTCATCTAAGGCATTCCTACTATAGCATACATCTAAGATTTTTGTTTTTATAGTTATCATATATAAGAAAGAAAAGTTTTTAAAAATTGATTAGGGTTGTAGACCATCAAGCACGAATCTAACATTGGGTCATTACTTGAGTTGTAGTCTTAGTGAAGCCGGTAAATGAAAATGATCTTGAAGAAGCAAATGTCAAAAGAATGCAAAAGATGAGATACTTGATTGTGAGAAAAATATAGAGAAAGAGAGAGAGAAAGAAGTCTTGAAGATCAAAAAATCAAAGATCTAAAAGAACAAGAGATATGCATTCATATACACATACATATGTATATATATGTATATCTAATATGTATAGATGTACATATGTAAGTTTATAAGAATGAGGTTTGAATTTAAGTAGAGAAAGAAAATGAAACTGCCAAAAGATAGGGAGAAAGAGAGGGTGATAAGGAAGATGCATGTATATGTATATATACCATCACATATACACATATATGAAAGCTTCTAAAAATAACGTTGACTTAAATAAAAAGAGAGATTTTAAAGGAAAAGAAATGGAGAAATATATATATATATATATATATATATATATATATATATATATATATATATATATATATATATATATATATATATATATATAATTTGTAGATGGAGGCAAGTCCACTTGAAAAGTGAAAAAGATTCTAGAGAGAAAAAGTAGGAGATTCATATATATATATATATATATATATATATATATATATATATATATATATATATATATATATATATATATATATATATATATATATATATTCATTCATATTTATATGAAAATTTGTAAAATGAAATATGTAAACATAGATAGAGAATGAGAAAAATCATCATGTGCAAATACATGTATATAACATGTATATACATGTATGTCTTCATGAGATTAAAGATAAAATCAAACATCTAACTTCAAGTTTGATGTAGGTTGGAGGAGAGCTTGGACTCATGCAAGAGTCTAAGCTAAGTCTCCAAAGTCATATTAGAAATGATTCTTTTGACAATATTTTGGAAAACGTAAATATAAACCATAGTTAGTTCATTGGTTGCAAGGAAATATGTTTCTTCCACCGTTCAGTATATAAGAAGCTCAAACCACACAATAGGGCGCTCACTAGGGTTCCCAATCGGTCGATTAAAAGGAAATTAACACAAAATGATATGAAAATGCACTTTAACATATACAAATTCGTGAAGGTTCTTCCCGGGTTGGACAAGCCCTAACCTCAAAAATTAATCAATACAATAATAAAGAGAGAATCCCAAACCACACTATCATTCTCACCGTGCTTTCACATATATATGGATAATTAAGCAAGCATGCATTGATAGTATATAGACAATATTCAAGGAAGGAAAGCGAGGGAGAAAAAGAGAGGGGGAGAGGGAGGGAGAGAGAGCATGATGGAGGGAGAAAGAGAGAGAGAACATGATGGAGTGAGGGAGAGAAAAAACAAGATGTAAAGAGAGATAGAATATGAGGTAAATATGAAATGATACACCATTTCAACTTTCCATGCTCCCGTTGCACTCAAGCATACCCTCTTGTCTCTAAAATAGAGATTGACTGCTATCTCCTTTGGCCATGAGAAGATGAAGATGAAAAGAAATTGATGGCAATGTCATATTTAATAGAAAATAAGATTTAAGCATGAAATGAAAGATCATCTCATCCTTTCATGCTCCCGGTACACTCGAGCATAGCCTCTTGTCTCTAAAATAGAGATTGAGTGTTTTCTCCTTTGGCCATCAGAAGATGAAGATGAGAATAACATGAAAAATGAAAGACAATGCTATATTTAATAAAATAGAAAGCATGATTTAAGCTTGAAATGAAAGATCATCTCATCTTTCCATGCTCCTGGTGCACTCGAGCATAGCCTCTTGTCTCTAAAATGAAGATTGAGTGTTATCACCTTTGTCCATGAGGAGATGAAGAAGAGAAGAAAATAAAGAGAACAACAACCAAACTATAATCAAGAAAAGAAATAGCAATAATAACAAGAACATATTAATGAAGAGAAAAAACAACAAAAATAACACTATAATCAAGAAAAGAAAGAACATGATTTCATGGTGAAATGAAAGACTATCTCATCTTCTTATACTACCGGTGCACTCGAGCGTAGCCTCTTGACTCTAAAATACAGAATGAGAGCTATCTCCATTGGCTATGGGGAGAGAAAGAAAAGAGGAAAATGAAGAAAGAAAGAGGTGAGATATTGATTACAAACCTCTAGTGAGAATAGCTTTTGGAAAAATGAACACCTTAGCTTGGAAATCCCCTTGAGTGAAGCTCTAAGATGATGCCTCCAAAAGGGTTCTGACTTGATGAAGCTTGCTCCCAAGTTGAAGAGAAATGGAAAGAGGAAGAGGGAGAGAGAGAGAGCTCAAGAGAAACTCTAAGTCACCAAGTGAGAATACACTAGAGTTTCTTCCAATGGCCAACTCTTGCCCAAGAGGGGGGAAGTGGGAGATATTTATAGAGAATTTTGGAGCCAAAACCCAAAATTTGAATTTTTTTGAATTTCACCCCATTTTTATCTGAATTTCACATAATTTTGAATTATTTTTATATATATATTTTTTAAAGAAAAATAGGTTTTAACTAAGTGGGGTTGGCCCTTAGCCTGCAAATGCCCCTTTGGGGTGTGGGCAGCGCTAATGCTCACCTCAAAAAAATAAAAAATCGACCCCCAAGGGAAGGTTTTGCAAAAAAATGGGGGCCTGCACTGTGTGCAGACCCTGCCCGGGCGCTGTTGCGCGATTGCGTTACGTGATTGTTATCAACCGGTTTTGACCGCGATCGTTATCGCGTTCGCACACGTGCACGAGGTCGCGCGATGCGAGCTCTTGTGTTGCATGACGCGCGATCGCGTGACGCTCGGTGCACCTCTTTTTTTAATTAAATGAAATTCAATAAAATATATATAAAAAATGCTATTTATGTAGGAAGCATAATATATATATATGTATACATGTATATATATATATATATATATATATATATATATATATATATATATATATATATATATATATATATATATATATATATATATATATATATATATATATATATATATATATATATATATATATTAAAACATAAAAAAAAGGTTTTTGAAGTAAAAGCATAAGATTTCATTTTTTTCTTATTCAATTTACCTAAAAGACATATAATAAATTTTTTTGTTATATAAGGGGCGGTCGACTCCATTTTGAGTGACTCCGAACTCGCTCCAAATCCGATTTTGGTTTAGTTGGTTGTCGACTTGTTCGAGCGTGCGACTTGGGTTTAAAACAAGTTTTAGTGTGAGACATGAGTTCTTAAAACAAAGGGAAGGTCCGTGCACGTGCGACACTAAAATTTTGTCGTTTTGAACGCGGTTCGATTTTTGGGTCTGAAATGCTCAATTTGGATCTAAATTTGGGTTTTCGATCAAATTTAGATCCTAAAATTGCATTTTGTGTTTTGATAAAAGAGTGTAGCCCTTTGAAAAAATTTGGGGTGATTACAGATGCCCCTCTTTGTTACTAAGCCAGTGCTAGCCGTGCTTAGTGACAAAGATAAGCATCACAAATTTTTCAATCAAGACATTTTTAGAGAGATGTTTCAGGCTTAACATCTTACCTGAATGGATCGTTTGAGCTTATATTACAGGTTTAACCCCTTGCTTGCGTGGGTTTGCCAATATTGAATTCAGGTTTAGCCCTCCTGAAATGGGTTGTTTTGGCGTGCATTGCAGGTTTGACCCCTACCTACATGGGTGCCCTTCAAACCTTGATTGATAAAAAAAAAAAGCCTCAGTGTAATTATCATGTTTTACAACTGGGAAGAATCCGGGTTGAATGGTAGATTGGATGGGAAAACATAAATATTTGTCATTGATTGAAAAGTGAATACAAAAGGACTAGGCATAAAATTTCTTGAGGTGAAGGCCATTAACAGGAGCTGCATTAGTCTTTTCTGCTGATATTGATTTAGAGGAAGCTCTATAAGAGAGGCGAACTTCAAAGAGGGTTTCAACACATGTAATGGCAGGACCACTTCCGTTCAATAGACTAGCTCTGCTGGAGTGGCATTTGTTGGAGTTCTCATAGTAGAGCGATATGCCCAGAGAGCGTTATGCATCTTTTCATGTCATCTCTTCCTGTTTCTACTGTCCGTTCTAAGATGCGGATCAAGATCTTATTAGTTGCCTCTGCTTGTCCATTACCTTGGGGGTAATAAGGAGTCGAAAAATGGTGCATGATATGGTATTTGCTGTACAGCTACCTCATCTTTTCATTTTTGAAATGAGTCCCATTGTCAGATACTATATCATGAGGAACTCCAAATCTGCAAAGAAAATTTTTGTGAAGGAAGGACACTACATGACGCTCTTCTACTGTTCTTAGTGTAACGACTTCTACCCACTTGATAAAATAGTCCGTTGCAGCAAGAAAATACTTATAGCCATTAGAAGCTGCAGGGGATATTGGTCTGACCACGTCAAATGCCCACATTGAAAATGGCCAAGGAGATGTCACAGAATGCAAATGAGAGGCTGGGGCATGGATCACTGGAGCATGTGGTTGACATGCTTTGCATCTTTTGATGAATTGGTGACAATCTTTTTGCATGGTATGCCAGTAATATCCCTTCCGAATTATCTATTTGGTGAGGGTTTGGTAACCAACATGGCCTCCACAGTCTCCTCGATGTGACTCTTTGATGACTTCCTTTGTTTCGTCTTCATCAAGGCACCGAGAGTATTCAGTACTAAATCCATGTCTTTATAGCACTCCTCCAATAATAAAGTACCTTGCTGACAT
The DNA here is from genome assembly GCF_008831285.2 of Nymphaea colorata. Taxonomy (NCBI): domain Eukaryota; kingdom Viridiplantae; phylum Streptophyta; class Magnoliopsida; order Nymphaeales; family Nymphaeaceae; genus Nymphaea; species Nymphaea colorata. The sequence goes on along the minus strand of NC_045138.2, from coordinate 2,155,542 downwards.
ATGCTGAATTGCTTTCTGCTCATTTTTGGACATTCCGATTGGGAATTCTCCACTTTCAATGTACCTTTTGATGTCATGGTACCAAAGCGTATTCCCCTCTTGCATATGATAGACATGCGTCGTTGTGTCAAAAGCAGGGCATTCCAATCTTCCAATCTCAAAAGAACGGATTGCTTCATTGGTTCGAAAGGTGATAGTGGATCCTAGGCTCGCGAGGCTATCTGCAATAGGGTTACCTTTTCTCTTTACGTGAGCCAATTGTCCTTATTCAAACTGACGGATTAAGGAGGCAGCGATCTCTTGATATGGTACCAATTTTTCGTCTTTGATTTGCTATTCTCCATTCACTTGGTTTATAATAAGATGAGAGTCACCAAATGCATGCACCATTTTCACTTGAAAACTTAATAAAGAACGAAGTCATTGAATGAGGGCTTCATATTTCGCCATGTTATAGGTACATGAAAAGTCGAGTTTCAAGGAATATGGGATTATTTCATCTTATGGAGAGATGAGTAGGATACCTATGCCTGCTCCCATCACGTTTCTGGATCCATTAAAGTACATATTTCATATCGAAACTGTTTCCAATCTTAATACGCGTTCATCTGAAAACTCATTGTTCATTCTGATTTCCTCGTATTGAGGAAAGTCTGCTAACTGGTCTGCAATTGTTTGTGCTTTGATTGACTTCTAAGACACATATTCAAGATCATATTGCATCAACAAAACTTGCCATTTGGCGATGAACCCATTAAGGAATGATTGTTCCAAGTTGTACTTTAGAGGATTTAGCTTGAAGAGTATCTTGACCTCACAAACTAATAAATAATGTCTCAACTTTTGACACATCCAAACCAATGCTAGACAAGTTTTCTCTATTGGAGAGTATTTCTTCTCGTATTGGACAACAGTTTTGCTAATGTAATAAATTGCATGCTCGATGCAACTTCCTTCCCCATATTGTGCCAACAAGCCGCTACCTGCTGACTCATTTATTGTGATGTAAAGCAGCAATGGTCTACCCAACACGAGAGGTTTTAGAATTGACAGATTTAGAAGGTATTTCTTGATCTTTTCAAATGACTGTTGGCATTCAAAACCCCATTCAAACTTGGCACCTTTCCCCAGCAGCTGGTTGAATGGTTCGCATCTCATGGCTATATTGGAAATGAATCGTCTGATGGACTGGATTGGCCCTTGCAAACTTCGCAGTTCCCTGATATTAGTAGGTGGTGGCATATCGATGATTGCTTTAGCTTTGGTGAAATCCATCTCGATCCCTCTTTTACTGAACATGAAACCCAAGAGTTTGCATGATTTAACCCCAAATACACATTTTTGAGGATTCAAACGAAGCCTGTACTGTAAAAGCCTCTCAAATACCTGGGCAAGAGTTTCAATGTAGTCTTCTCTCGCTTTAGATTTAATCAATATGGCATCAATATATGCATCCATGATTTTGTGCATCTGATCATGGAAGATAGCGGCCGTGGCTCTTTGATAAGTTGCTCCAGCATTTTTCAACCCAAACGACATCACTGTATAACGGAAAATGCCCCATGGTGTAATAAAAGCGGTCTTAGGTTGATCATTGACTGCTAATTTGATTTGGTTATAGCCTGAATATCCATCCATAAAAGAGAACATTGCATGTCCTGGGGTACTATCAACCAATAGATCGGTGTTTGGAAGTGGATAGTCATCTTTTGGTGTCGCTTTGTTTAGGTCTCGAAAGTCGATGCATAATCTGACTTTAATAATTTTCTTGGAGACAACTGCGATATTAGCCAACCACTCGGGGTAATTGATGGCACAAATGAATTTTGCCCTTAGTAGGTCTTCTAATCCTTCATTTACTGGCCCTTCTACTCGAGGATGAAGCTTGCGCAACTTTTGCTTAACTAGCTTGCAATTTGGATTTAAGGGCAAATGATGTTCGACCAATTGGAGATCTAATCCTGGCATATCTTCAAAAGTCCAAGCAAAGCTTCTTGGTTACTTATAAGAAAGTCCACCAATCTTTTCTTCTCGTCTATTGACAAACTGCTACCAATTTAAAGGATTTTAGGATCCTCATTAGTTTCAATATTAATTTCTTCAATCGAATCAGTAACCAAGGATGAAGGATGTTACTGTTTTTGAATGCTTGTTTGACAAATGCTTTTTGGGGGGACTTTCGAAGAAAAAGAAGAAACTGAGACATTGAATTCTGACATCCTGTAAAGAGGAGGATAAATTAAAAGTTGAACAAAATTAAAAGTTGATAACAAAATATTACTTTGCATTGCATATCAAAACAAAGTTCTTAGTTCATAGAGGGGACCCTCTCATGAGGCTAGACAAAAAAAGTTCAAAAGAAGTTCAAGATTACAAAATTCGTGGGAAGATTTGAAACAAAGGTGAACACTATCAGCCCACAAGATCTTCAATTTTCTTCATGATATCTCAGTCTCCTAGTGTTCATTTGAAAAGAGATATGATCAGTTGTAAGATGCCATCTTCATTCTTTTCGAGGCCACGGAATGGACGATAGCTACCCTTGATAAGCAACTGAAATCCCTTAGGGTTTTATTATGAAATGAACATATAAGGGATGATTTTAATAACTTGCACGATTACTTGAAATAGTATGGGCACTCCCAGATGATTCACCTATCATTAATTATCATTTTTTCACATATCACTGCCTCTTAAAATTTGAAATTTAATGTGGCACTGCCTCTTAGCAAGGAATTTCTGGTTGGTCAACTTGTATAAAGAAAAACAAGGAATTATGTTTTTACAAAGACCCTCGCTATTATGTCCAAAACTCGCCTTGGTCTCTTGCCAAGCATGGATTTATCTACCAGTGATTTGGCCTGCTTCTTCCTGCTACTTTTCATTTTCTCCTTCTGAGAAAGAAACTAGGAAAGAAACACGAAGAAACAAAGGAAGGAAGAGAGCAGAAGGGAAGGAGGAGGGACACAACAGCCAACCCCTTCATTCTCCACCTTCTCCCTGTGGCTCAACTCCCTTCTTCTTTGTTATTTTCTCTGCCTTTCTTTCCTTAAATTTCTTTCTCAAACGGAGAAAAGAAAAAGAAAGAACTTGACCAGATCTCTGATAGATACATCCATGCTTGGTAAGAGAACAAGGCCAGTTCTCCTCAAGAAGGTTTATATGGACATAATTGTTGTGATCCAACCACATGAATCATAAAGCGAGCTTTTTCCTTGTAAAAAAAAGGATTCATTTCTGTTCTTTGTACCAATTTTTGAAATCATTCCATCTTTTTTTTCTGAAAAGAGTTTGAATCATAAGCAGAAATAAGAATGTTCAAATTTTTTATATATATCAAACTAATCTTTTTTAGATGTATATAGAAATTTTTTAAAATTTTTAAAATATGAGAGGCACAGGCCCCAGCTACCCCTTTTCCTCCGCCCCTACTTGGTTCCTATTTAATGGTTTTACCCGGTTATCCGATTGCATCGATTGTAATATAAAGGCTGAACTGGATCAGATCATGAATCAGGTACCACTGCCCTAAAAGAGTGTCTGTGGCATTTATTTTAAAGAGGTCAAGTCTGAACTTTCCTTATGAATATCTATGGCTGTGAAAATGGGTTTCTCAATAGAATCGGCCAATTAATTAAGGGATTCAATTTTTTTCTAACAAATAAAAGACATGAATTAAGCAAAAACTTAAAATAATATTAAATTAATCAAAGTGCATGAAATTTGCCACTGGCTGGACTCAATTCCGGCAGGTTCAAATAACATTGATCTCCATAGATTCAACCCCTAATGCATACTCTGGGATTTGATATCATAAACTACTCTATTTTCTTCTTTATGGATATGGATCCATAAGTTTTTGGGTTTGACTCACCGTACTAAAGAAAGTCGAAACCTCCATCCAACCTGTCATCCCCAAAGTATAAGGCCTGTGTTGGTGCCCCGAATGTCACCCCGTCATGCTTCAATTATGTGTTGGTGGACCTTCATTTGCAGCATAGGGAGTTGGCCCTTGGAGCATGGAAATAGAGACTGGTCACTTGCCAGCCTCTACATGATCCGATTGAACCAAACCCCTTGGAGATATATTTAGAAGTACTTACCATGGAAACCTTCATTTGCCTGTTTTGGTGGTCTGAGGGAGGATGTCAGTGATTCAGATACAATCCAAATTATATATATTCGATCTTAAATCCGAATCCATTTAACTGGATTTGATAAAACGATACATCAGATCAACATTTCTTCTTACCAAATGCAATAGACATTCAATTTTCACACAGTGTAATCCATTACTTACATGTAAAGAATTGGGTGTGACACTCAAATTGTTAGGACAACAACTGGAATGTACTCCGGTTCGATTTTCAAAATTTTTTATTTGACTGCCTACTTTTGAGTGATATATACCACAATTGAAGCAGACAATTTCAGTGAAATATCTTTTGCTTTCTCAATCAGGAGTTGGGCAGTACAAAAATACTGGTCCGATTGAAATATCTCTTTCAGATTGGCAAGGTTACCATACATTAATCCATGAACAACATTAGAAACTTTAGAGAAATATGTTGTATATTAAAAAAAAAAGTATTGCATGAATCTCTAAAGGGGTTGGCACAATGGATGAGGTGAAAGCTCATAAGTGGCAAGTCTCTATTTCGAGCTTTCATGGCATCACCTCTTTGTGCTAAAAAAATGGGGTTTTTCTAATATAAAAGTAGAAGTATAAGTAAGACATCACTTCAACATATTGACAAGAGGCCTTGTATCCTAAGGGAATATGGGTAGTATAAGATACACCTCCTACTAACCTGAAAATTAGTATTACATAATATTAAACACAGTGCTTTTAAAGGTAAAAAAATGTTCACATGGTTCAGTAAATGAGTTCATTGATGTACAACCTCAAGACTGCAACACAGCCAAGTTGCTGATGGGTAGGTTCAGCTTGTAAAAAGTTGGCTCAAACTTGGACAAATAATTTCAGGAAGCCAAAAATTACACTACAAGAATTTTGGGAATTCTCATAAGAATTCTTGTAAATCACCAACAGCCAAAACCATTGGGAATTCACGTAGCTCATGATGGCCAAGGCCATTAGGAAGTCGCAAGTTGCCAATTAATAGACAGCATTTTACAGATATAAAATGTGTTTGTGTGTGCGTGTGTGTGAGAGAGAGCGAGAGAGAGAGAGAGAGATTATAAATATGCTAGTACGTACATAAAAATCAAACTTGTATATTACATATCAAGTTAGATATATATATGTTTGCATCCCTAATATTTTTGGTATTTGGTTTTGGAGTGCTTCAGAATAATGATATTTTATTTTGAAAATGAGAGAAAAAGGGACTCGCCTGTCGGTACGAGGATCAACCGTTCCCAGTGCGTTTACCGGGAGTAATCAATCCAAGGGCTATGTTTATCTTTGATGCATTTCGTTTTGGCTTAAACATCTTTTTCATTCTATATGCGGTGTAGAAAAATATTGAAAGTTTGATGTTTCAAACTTTTGAAAAGATTCTTGAAAAATTACTTGAAAATGTGAAACATTTTGAAGAAAGCTAGAATTGAGAAACATCACTTAGAAAACTTGAGAAATCATTTAAAGTCATTTTAATGTTCTCTTAAGACTTTAAGTAGGTTTGAGATTTTTGCTCTAATTTGGTTACCACCTAGTTAGAGCTTCATCTCATCTTGTTTAAGTTCTTTTGGAGATGTGATTATGCTCATAAATGATATTAAGTGATTGTGAATGCATTAATCATATATGATTAAAAGAGAATGAAGCATATATGATTCAAAGAGAATGAAAAATATATGATTAAAAAAGAATGAAACATTCATATCACAACATTCATATAGAATCATAGCATAGATCTAAGAATTTTGTTTTCATAATTATTATATATATAAGAAAGAAAAGTATTTAAAAATAGATTGGGGTTGTAGACCATCAAGTATGATTCCAATATTGGGTCATCACTTGGTTTGTGGTCTTGATGAAGTCAGCAAATGAAAAATTAAAATCTTAGAAGATAATAGTAAGATATTGAAAGAATGGAAAAGATGAAAGACTACATCCCAAGAGAGATATAGAGAAAGAAAGAGAGAAAGAGATCTTGCAAATCATAAAATCAAATATTTTCAAAGAAAGAGATACGTATTCATATACATATATGAAAGCTTACGAAAATGATATTTAGTTCAAGTAGAGAAGAGAAGATCATTTTAAAAAGAGAGGGAGCGAGAAATTTTAAAATGGAACACACATATATCGAACACATGTTCAATCATAAAGAACATATGTTCAATAATAAAGAGAGAAAATAAAGAAAGGTATTCATGTTCACATATACGTATACAACACGTATATACGTACATGTCTTTATGAGAATAAAAATCAAGAAATGAAATCAATTGACTTCAAGTTTGATAAGTCTCTAAGGCTGCATTAGAAGGTTTCTATAGAAAATGTTTTGGAAAATATGATTTATATAAACATAGAATGTTATTATTTCATTGGTTGCAAGGGAATATGTTTCTTCCACCGTTGGGTACGGAAGAAGCTCAAACCACACGATATGGTGCTCATTAAGGTTCTTAATCGGATGATTAAAAAGAAAACTATCGAGTAAAATGACAGGCAAATGCATATTAAAATGTACATATTTCGTGAGGGTTTTTCCCGGGTTGGACAAGTCCCAACCTCAAAAATTAATATAAAGTTAAAAATTTCCAAACCATACTCTCATTCTCGCCATACATTCACGTATGGATAGAAAAATTCAAATAACTTGAAACAAAACAATATTCAAAGAAAGAGAGGTAGCATGATTCAACTATGAAAAGAAATATCATCTCATTTTCTTATGCTCTCGGTGCATTTGAGCATAGCCTCTTGACTCTAAAATAGAGATTGAGAGCTATCTTCTTTAGCCATTGGAAAATGAAGAAGAGAGAAAAAGGGGAAACAAGGCAAGACTATTTTCAAGAAATGAAATAACATGACTCAAGCATGGAAATGAAAGACCATCTCATCTTCTCATGCTCCCGGTGCACTTGAGCGTAGCCTTTTATCTCAAAAAAGAGGTTGAGTACTATCTCTTTCGGCCATGGGGAGATGAAGATAAGAGAAAAATGAAGAAAGAAACGATGCTTGAAATGATCGTGGACTTACATTGAAAGAATCTCCAAGATAATGAAGATGATGTCTCTAAGAGAGTTGTAACTTGCTCCAAGTTGGACAGGAAGAGGAGAAATGGAAAGAGGAAGAGGGAGAGAGAGAGAGCTCATACAACAACCCGACCCAAGTCTTCAAGTGAGAATACTCAAGGGTTTCTCCCAAAGGCCACTCTTACCCAACAGGGGGGGGGGAATGAGGGGTATTTATAGAGGATTTTGGAGCCAATACCCAAAATTTGAATTTTTTTTAATTTCACCATATTTTCGTTCGAATTTAAAATATTTTGAATTATTTTTTAATTTTTTAGAAAAATAGGTTTTGACTAAAGGGGGATGGGCCATTAGCCCTGCAAACACCCTTTTGAGGTGTGGGCAGGACTATTTCCCACCCAAAGAAGCCAAAACCGCCCCCCAAGGGGCTGTTTTTGCGAGGAAACAAAGGGGGGCCTGCACTGTTGCTCGACTGCATGTTGCGTGGGCTCTTAGATTTTTTTAAAAAAACTTTAAATAAAATGAAATTAAAATGAATGAGATAAAATACCATAAAACCCTTTTTTTATTTATTTAAAATATGTAGAAAACTGATTTTTTTTTGTTATAAAAGAGTGGTCGGCTTCGTTTCAAGTTCCAAAACATCTTTTGGTGCGAGGACGAAGCATCAAATGGGGGGAGGTCTGTGCACGCGCGCGCGATGCGTATCGCACCAGACTTTGTCGTTTTGAACTTGATTTTGGATTTTGTGTTTGAAATGCTCGATTCATATCTAAATTTAGCTTTGGATCTAATTTGGATCTGAAAGTTGGATCTTAGATTTGAATCTTGCGTCTAAATTTGGGTTTTGCGCTTGGGTAAAATAACGCAATCTTTTAGAAAAATTTGGGGTGATTACAAATGACCCTCTTTGTTACTAAGTCGGTGTTAACTGTGTTTAGTGAAAAAGATAAGCACCACAAATTTTTCAAACAAAACATGTTGGGAGAAATGTTTCAAGCTTAACCCCTTACCTGAGTGGGTTGTTTGAGCTAATGTTGTATGTTTAACCCCTTGCCTACATAGGTTTGCTGATATCAGATTCAGGTTTAACCCCCCTGAGTGGGTTGCCTCGACTTGCATCATAATTTTAACTCCTTACATGTGTGCATTGCGTTGGCTTGCAGGTTCTACCCCTTACCTGTGTGGGCAGCGTTGGCTTGTAGTGCAGATTTAACCCATTTACCTGCGTGGGTTGTTTCAGCTTGTAGTGCAGGTTTAACCCCTTTACCTGTGTGAGTTGCTTCGGCTTGCATTGCAGATTTAATCACTTGCCTGCGTGAGTTGCTCTTTTGTCCATAATTTCAGGTTTTACCCATTTCCTGAATGGGTTGCTCAATAGCAAGTGGTAATGTCAGGAAATAACCTTCATCACCTCGAACACCTTTGTTGAAGCAATGGCTGAGACACTATTGCTTCTTCATTGGTTGTGACAAGAAAATTTCCTATCACCCAAGTGCCTTTTGGTGAAATTTTTGTTTTCACCCAAGGCTGGATTTTGAACTTATTAAAATTTCCCAAACTAGCGTTTGGGTTGAGCTTGCTTCGAAAAGGACCTTAGCCAAACGGCCAAGTTGCACTTGCTCCATAAAATTCCCTTGTCTAGTGACATGGTAGAGCTAGCTTTTAGAAAGCTTCGAGCCTAGCAGCCGGATTGCGGTTGATCAAATCTTTAGTTTAACAGCTAGTTGATTTGATTGGGATATGATCCCTTTTTCTATGGACAATGGTGATTGTTAATGAAAAATATTTGTTTCAAAAGCAATTTGTAAATGTCTTGAAATAAAAATAAAATAAAATGCCCCAGTATTAGCAACTGCATTGATTGATAACAGAATGTTAGGTAGAAGATAAATGGTTGATGTCTTGGATTGAGACTAAGGTGAAGAAAGTAATGAAAATTGCCTCAATCAAATAAGGTATGAGCAAAATTATATAAAGAAGATATATTTTCCCTTAATAGGAAAATGAGGGTGCAAGGTAATGACATATATATGAGCTTTGGAATGCAAGCATTTCTGTTTTGTCTCTAAGGAGAAGAAATTGAGACAAAGTTGGTAGAAAAGAAATTTGTTATAAGAATATGGTCGGTAGATGGTTATTCTCATGGCGAGATGTCTAGTTGATAATGCAGCAAAACAAAGAAACATAGTTTTGAAATGATTAAATCTCAAGTAGAGTATAAATATATGAGGTTCGATTTATGAAGATACAGATTCAACATGGGTACATGAATAAGTCAAAAATCAAATGTCCAACGATTGAAAATGGAATATAACGGGAGCAATAGCAAAAATCTTGGAATAAACGATGGCCTAATAAAATCATGGAAGTAGTAAAATAGAAAGACAAACATTCCATATGTATTGAAGCTGAAAAATTATTGGGCTAAATATTAGTGAGGAAACGAGGAATATATGGCCCGATTCCAGCATGTGTTGATCACAGACTGAGATTGAGGCAGAGAAAATAATTGAAATTGCCTCAAATGAAAATTAATATGTGAGGATGAAAGGTAATATCATGTGTCTGAGCTTGGATATAGAAGAATTTTGACACAAATTGGGACAAAGCTTGTATGAAAGAAATTTACTGTAGAAATATGATCGGTAAATAGTGATTCTCATAGAAAGATATCAAGTTGATAATATAGAAAGATAATGAGAATTATGAGCAATCTATCAATACATGATGTTTGATTCATGCATGTCTAATGATTGAAAATAGAGTATAATCGAGTAAAGCAAATATTGACATTCAATTTGTAATAAATAATAGTCCAATGAAATCATGAAAGTAATAAAATAGGGAGAAAGATATACTATGGGTGTTGACGCCAGAAAAATGTCAAGGGAAGTCACGTTCGAGAATATGATTCCAAACGAATAAATGGTGGATTGACAAAGAGCAATCGATGTCCCAAATTATGGAAGTAGTAAAATATAAAGAAATAAACCCTATGAGTACTGAGGATGGAGAATTATGAGGAAAAAGAATGTATAACCTAAGTCAAGCAAAGTTGGTAATTGAATTAGAAAACGTGAGGTTGTATCAATGAATAAATGAGTGATTGATAAAGTACGATGAAATGTACATTTTGAAGCAATTTTACAACAAAAAGATGGACTTGTCAAAGCATAATTGATTACCCATGGAAAGAAAGACACACTATGTATATTGACGCTAGAAAATTATTGGGCTGCATATGAATGAGGGAAAAATAATGCATGACCTGAGTCAAGTGAGTTAGGAATTGGGCCAATAGGTGGCCATCATGTTCAAGAATATGAGGTTGGATAAATAAATATGGGATTGACAAAAATGTAGACTTTGAAACAACTCTAGAAAAAATAGACTTGCCAATGAATAATTGATGGTCCAATGAAATTATAGAAGTAGTAAAATAGAAGGAGAGGCCCACCATCAGTATTGGAACTTGGAAAAATATTTGGCTAAAATGAGGGCAAAAGAATGCATGACATAAGTCAAGCAAAGCTGGTAATTAATGGTAATTGAGCCAACAACTGGCTATCATGTTTAAAAATATGAAGTTGGACAAATGAATAGATGAGAGATTGACAAAGTATGATAAAATGTAAATCTTCAAGTAATTCTAAAAAATGGATTTGCTGAATTATAGTATTTGAAAAATCAATGTCATTTTGCGAGTAGGGTTAAGGCATGAGCTCATGGTGTGATCATGTTGAAGAATATATAGAGATGATCGAAGGAAACATTGATTTAAATAAGAAAACGGAATTTAAAATTATTAAATTGATCAAAAGATTGTGAAGACGCACATGCAATCATCACACAACGATAAACATCTAGCCCTTTCTAAGGCCACCTCTGTCATGCATATATTTGAAAAATGAGCATAGGACCCTAATTGAATTGGGATTTATCAAATTGCTCCATATAAGATATGCCAATATACCTTAGCCAAAAGACTTGGTACGAGCATAAAATTTTCCATTTGGCAACTGAGGATAAGGTTTATCTACGTATTCTTGAATACTCATCGACATACCACAAGTTACCACTCATAATACTAACGAGAATGCTTTCCCGCCCAAGGTGTGGTCCAGTTGTAAGGCTTAGTCTTGTGCTACCGCCTAAGACCAAGCCTGGCAACATGATGACAGGTCAAACTAGTCATTAAGCGAAAAATTTGCTCACTTTAGATGGTAGGTTGACAAGACAAAGATGTGTTTGTTTGTCTCTCCTCCTCCCTCTCCCTCTATAATCAAAGAAATTTTGGTAGTTTCCTACCCAGTATATGGATAAGTGAAGAGTTTGTTCCCGCTGGACAGTAAATAGCCAAAAGACCTTTACCTTTCTACACATATACACACACCAGTCATCATGGGCTGCGCTGCTCAAGACTAGAGCGTGAGAACACCGTCAGACACTACAAGGGTGGTGTCACCTGTTGAAACAAGCTATGAAGTTCTGCTTTCTTATTAATATTGGTAGCAATGCCGACTAACAATTTTGAGGACATGCAGTATTTAGTTTCTTGATCTATTTGCAGAAGGTACCCATGGGGAGAGCAAGAAGCTATTCCCATCACCCTAGTGAAGGCTGATTTCTGCTCCCATGTCCCCAAGGTCCAACTTTTTCTGGTATCTCGAGGTGATACTCATACTATGCTTCAACTTGTATATTAGTGACTTTACTTTACAACACAAAGAGTTGACACTATTACAGAAAAAAAATTGATAGTATATCATGTAACACAAACATTAAAGGCATTTTTCTTTCATTATGAAAGTAGAAAAATGAAGGCAACCTATTTCCCACGTATTACCAGAGAAATATCCGAACAAGAGTAGGTTTTTTCGTTTTCAAGTACATTGAAATGAATAGAATGGAGAAATTTACAACCATTTGCATCCTCAAAATGTTTTTATCTATTAAGAGATGTACTATATATATATATATATATATATACGCACACACACACTTGCAATGGCAGAAGCTATACGAAGCAATTTGCTTGTTTTGTAGGCTGCGGATCAGCTGCCTACCCATCCACAGATTGTGTTTCAGCATTATGAAAAAAGGCGGTCAGATTCCCGCTTTGTAGCCACTGGATGATGGTGACAAATCTTTACATGTAAGTAATGGATTCCAATGTCCATGGAAGTTGGATATCTATCAGATTTGGGAAGAGAAAACTTCTGATCTGATGTAATTTTTTATTGAATCCAACCACTTGGTTTCCGAATAAAAATCGATATATACCTCTACTCTCCTTGCCCTCGATTTAAAGTAAACCGAACAAGTATTTTCTCAAGCTCATTATGTAATCGTCAAATTCGTCGCTGCATCAACTGTAGTTAACAAATCCACGTTTCCCCTTGGTGAGCATTTCAAATTGTTCCCTGAAATAAAATCCATCCATGTAATTTTTTCAACTTTAAATTTAACATATTGAATAGTAATAAAAAATTTTACATGAAAAGAATAGGATGGTTAGTAAACATTGCATACAAGTATTGCATGCCCTCTGTGACCCGGGAACGGAAAATTTAGAAGAGAATCGAAGGAGGTGATAGATTAAGCATCAACAGCTTCTCTCCTGTTTGCCTCATCTGCATATTCTTTTGGGCTTTCTTGTTTTCTAGAATTCACCTCTACCTTATAAGAAATTTGTCAACAAGGGGAGGATGAATTTGTCTAGGCTTATAAGGTAGAGGTGAATTCTAGAAAACAAGAAAACCCAAAAGAATATGCAAATGAGGCAAACAGGAGAGAAGCTGTTTATGCTTATTCTATCACCTCCTTCCAATCTCTTCTAAGTTTGTCAGCGTTCCCAGCTCACCGAGGGCATGCAATACTTCTATGCAATGTTTTCTAACCTTTCTATTTTTTTTTTTGAGTTTTTGGTTACTATTTGAAATGTTAAACTGAAAGTTGAAAACATTTGAATGTATTGATTTTATTTCACGAAATAATTTGAAATGTTCACGAAGGGAAAAACGTGGATTTGTTAACAACAGTTGATGCAGCGATGAATTTGACGATCACATAATGAGCTTGAGAAAATACTAGTTCGGTTTACTTTAAACCGTGGAAGGGCAAGGAGAGGAGAGCTGGAGAGGGATGATCAGTGAAGAATTTGCTATATATTTGACAAGATAAAGAGCTGTGGGTCTGTCTCTCCTCCTCCCTCTCCCTCTATGAGAGAAGAAAGTATGGTAGTTTCCTAACCCAGTAGATGGATAAGTGAAGAGTTTGCTTAAGCTGTTAAAGAGAAAAAATTTCATAAAAAAAAAGACATACCAAGTGGTCTTAATAGTAGATCATGCAACACAAACACTAAAAGCGTCTTTCTTTCATTATGAAAGTAAGAAAATGAAGGCAATCAATTGCCCACGTATTACCAGAAGAAAACTAAGGGCTATAATTTCTTATTGTCATAGAGGGGGAAGACTCTGCCTTGCCAATCTTCTACCTAAAGAGAGAAAATTCTTCCCCTATCCTGCTTCGGCATTTATTAACCATCCAACAGGGAGGGAGGCGGTGGGCATGGGCTGACATTTGGTTAATTTCACAGCCAAGCAACTCAAAGAAGAACTAAATGAACAACTTGAAAGTGCAGACAGTGGAAACAAATGGTATGCAATTACAACAGCCACTATGCCCACCACATCGCTCCTGCGGGCATGCTGGTTGTTGTAATTGGATAGCATTTGCTTCCATTGATCGCACTGTGAAGCTGTTCTTTTGGGCCTTTTGAGATGCTCTGCTATGTAATTATCCAAATCTCAGCCCATGCCCACCACCTCCCTCCTTATTGGATGGTTAATAAATGTCTAAGCAAGATAAGGGAAGAATTTTCTCTCTCTAGCTATTAGATTGGCATCAAAGAGATCCCTATGCTACTCTCCCTCCCTCTCCCTCCATGATGAAGAAATTACAGTTCTTTATTAGATAGATAAGTGGAGTTTTTCTCCCATTGGACAGTAAATGGCCAGAAGATCTCTGCCTCTCTCTTCACATACAAACACGACCCAGCATGGGCTGCGCTACTCCAGACTAGAGCACAAGAACACCGTCAGCCACTACAACGGTGGCGCCGCCTCATGTAACAAGCTATGAAGTCCCACCACCACTTTTTGGCAGCTCACTACTACTACAAAGCTGATTATATGCACCAAGCTAGTGCATGAAATTTCGTGTGCCAATATGATTAATGACCAAAGTACCTCTCTTTCACATAGAAAAAGATAAGTTTTTGGTAAGATAAAAATAAAAATAAAAAAACGTGAAATAACTACAAAGACATGTTTTTTTTTAATTACAAAAATATCCCCCTTCTTTTACGGCATGCATAATCTGCGCAGGCTTTACTACTATGACTACCTATATCACCTTCCACATTTTCGGGTGGGCCTGTTTCTTTCTTATTATAGGTAGAGGTTTTTGGGGGTTCTAGCGATGCCTACTGACATTGATTACATTCAGTTTTTAATGTCTTGATAGATTCTCAAAAGGCACCAATTGGACATTGATGATGAAGTGCAAAGGAAATGGCATATATATGCAATGGAAAATTTTGTAGTACATAGAAAGGTACAAGTTTTCGGGTGAGCAGGAGCCTATTTCCACTGTTGAGTGAAGGCTGAAGCTCTCCTCTTTCCTCCCTTCCCCGAGGGTCTAGGGCTACTTTTAGTGTCTCGAGGTAATGCTTCTACTATGCTTCAACTTGCATATCGATGTTTTTTTTTTTTTTTGCAGCACAGAAAATTTATGCGGATAAAAAGAAAAGTTTTCATCAAAATACATACCCAGTGGTTTCCATAGTATATCATGCAATTGCATGAAAATACTAAAGTCATTTACCTTCTTCGCCATCTTCTTCTTCTTCTTATTTTTTTCTCTCAGCAGATCTTTCTAATTCACTGTAGTTTTCTCTACCTCAGTGCTGCTATTTATCTTATTTGGAGAAATTATATCTTTTATTTACTTCCATGTATAAGCTATGTTTTTTAGGAAATAAATGATATTCAATTAAGTTCACACCTATCATGATTTCTGCTACTATATTTTTTTCCTAATTTTTATTAATTTCAAACTAAAGGTTGTCGTCATTGGGTTGGAGTAGCACTTAGTAGTCCATGCTCCAGTCCAGTGCAGGCCAGCAATATTTCTTCTTTTGTGTGGACCAGTCGGTGTGGCACTATATCCAATATATTGGTCCGATCCAGTTATCTGACAGGACCTAGTTTAATATAGAGGATGAATTGGATCAGATCACGAATCAGGTACCACTGCCTTGTAAAGGCGCCCATGGCACTGATCACAATAAGGTCTTATCCCAACTTTCTAAGTATATCTTTGCCTGCTTTTTTTAACAAAATTACAAAATTTGTCATGGTCCCAAAATTAATTAACATTGTCAAAGATGGGTTTTTGAACACAGTCGGCCAATTAAGTGATTCAAATCTTTTTTTTCTAAAACATAAAAGATTTGAATTAAATAAAAATAATAGGCCTATTAAAAGAACAAAAAGAGAGGATAAGTTGAGATCTGTCATAGATTCGGTGACTCGGTGTATTTAATTGATACTTCTCTTTGTTATAAAGATATCTATTATAATTATATATTGTAATTATAAGTATATTAATACAATATTCCAAGTTATTAGAATATGAATGCAAAGAATGTGGATCTAAACTAAATAGAAATTAGTGTATTTACCCATCCTTTTTCGGGAAACACAAGGGTTCTTATTCCTCCCTTATGTTTCTAAACAAATTTCTTCTCAAGGATTCATTATAATTTGATCCAACAAGGATTCATAAAAATATATGATCCTCGGGAGATATAGAAGTGTTGCATATTGATTTCTATATTTTAGTTAGCTTGGAACATTTGATATGGAACAAGGGGAATGGGGCTTTTTTGGATTTCTCCAAAGGAAAAAGATACTACATTGACCTTTTATCCTGCTCTGTTGCTAAAGAGTCCGTCCTTGATTTGATTACTCATTAGTAAAGGTAGGATAAAAGAAAACATGGATATGGAGAAAAAATCCTCTGAAACTTCTGATTCTTACTACTTCACTACAATTACAAATTGTTCAGGCATGCTCGAAAAACATGCATGCCAACCCTAATGCGTACTCTATAATTTAATATCATCAACTACTATGTTTTCCACTTTATAGATTCACAAGTGCAAATATGCGTGGTACTCACCATGAAACCTTCATGTTCCAGTTTTGGTGGCCTGATCATGCATGCATAGGGGCGAAGCCACAAATTTTTAATGAGGGGGCCAAATTAAGGTTTCTAAGTTTTGATTAGGACCGAAATATCATTTTTCAAAATTTTTAATATAAAACAAGTGAAATTTTCTGAAATTTACATATAAATTTAAACAAAAAAAACATTGAGGTGGGGCCAAGCCCAAGACGGCCCTATCTTGGCTCCACCCTTGGGCATGCAGGATGTCAGTGACTCAGATGCAATCCAGTTATATACATTGGATTTTAAATTCTTATTCAATTAGTCAGGATTTCATGGAGAAAGGTAAATGAGATCATTATTTTTTCTTACCAAGTCCGATTTTAGAGGTGCAAATTTCACAGACATCGGGATCCATTACTCACATGTAAAGATTTGGGTACGCCAACTAAATTGTTCTCTGGCTGGATTCAAACTTTTACTTGATTTCCTACTTTTGCTTGATATATTCCATAGTTGAAGCGACAATTAGGGTGAAATAGTTTCAATATGAGCACCTTTTGGTTTTTCAAACATAAGTTGAGCAGCGTCCGGCAAATATACTTATGTGATTAGAATGTGTTTTTTATGAGGACAAGGTTACCAGACATTAATCTGTGAACAATGGAAAACATTAGCGAAAGTAAATGTATATTTGGAAAATTAACTGATATTACATGAAACTGGTTCAGTCTTTTCAAACTTAAAAAGGAATCTCCAGAGTAATCAAGTGTATTGGTGTACTGTCCCACAATAGAAAGAAAAGGGGGAAAAAAAAGAAGAACTTTCGTTTGTTTCAACTTAACGATCTTGGGTCCAAACCTCTGCCAAAGGGGATGGAGTTCCTGTGCACAATGCTTGTTAGTAGGCCCTCCCAAAGAATGGTGCTTCATGTATTTTCTTGTTTTCTACATGATATAACCTACAAATATGTTTGTTTTCAGCTAAATTGTCGTGATCCAAATGAATTCTTCTAGAAAAAAAAAATTGACTTCAATTTTTTTTTGTTTTTGTACTTTAGTAGGGGCATTGATTCAAACTATAATATATCAAAGATTGGGTTTCCATGTGCACTAGGATTGCCTACTATTTAGGTTTATTTTAAGCGGTACTTTCATTCTTATCTAGTGCTCCAAACAGCAAGAAATCCACTTACCATATTTTTCATCTAAAGAGATTATCTGAGTTCTGCAAGAGCAATGGGTAAAAGTTGGCTGAGCAGGAGAAGTATTTTATCTTACCACCCAACAAAAAGGGCCAAAGCCTCCCACCCCTCTCCCCATCTCCTAAGTGCAACAAGCCTGCTTTCGATGCATTGGGGTAACACTTTCGCTATACTTCAACTTACATATCGGTACGCCCTTCTCTCTACCTTTGTGTTAATTGATGCTCGACTACAAGTTACTGAGTGTTTTTTTTTTTTTAACGAGAAGAGCCTAGGTATAAGTTTAACAGATAGTAGTATTACTCATATCTCTTTTTTTTCTAGGTATTCATATTTTTCTCTGAATATTCTAATCTTTTGCACCCAAAATGATGGATCTCTCCCTCTCTCTCTCTCTCTCTCTCCTCCTCTCTCTCTCTCTAGTATCCTGTATTTTGTATTCTGAGGATTGAATTGTTTTCCTGCTTACACTTTTGCAGGTGTACTTTGCATAGATAGTGTTGAAGATCAAGAGAAATGAGAAAATTGTATATATCTATATTGGATAGAGTTATTGTCTTATTAAACATTATTGTCATTCTCTCATGAAGGTTACCATGTCATTTTGTTTTCTTTTCATTTTGATTTTCTTGACATCCTTTTGCATTTCAAACAAAAGCAGGACTGGGGTTGGTGAACTGACATTTACTGGAAGCCTATACTCTTCTAAGGCAATATAATTTGGGAACGTATAATGGAAAATAATTTTGCTATGTTAAGTAAGTTCCAGAGAATGCTCCCAATTAGTATGAAATCATTTTCACCATATGGAAATGGTTCTCTTTCCAGGATGATTTGTTGGCAATTCGCATATGTGAATTGTAATTCTCATCTCATTTTCTAGTTGAATTTGTTAAAATTAAGTTTGATAGATATGATTGTTGAAGAAAATATGTTGTAGAGTTCATTACAGTAAAATTCATACCATTGAATGAGAAAACAATTTGTAGTTAAACAAGAACAATGTAGTTCTACATAAGATAAGTTTCACTTTTCTTATATTGGCATCAACTTACCTTCAATTCCCACATCCTCGATGAATCAAGAACGTCACTAGGGTTTGTATTGCATGACTATAAAAGCCACTTTTTTTTCCTTTTTCTTTTTTATGAAAACCTTTCCCAAATTTTCATATACTACAAAATTTTACAACGCATATACTTGTTGTTTCCTTTGTTCATCAACCTCGTCAATATCCAATGTTCTGTCTTTCAGGACTGTTTGGCATTCATAATAGACTGTTATTGTTCAGTAATTCTGCTCAAAATTTTGAGGTAAATCTATAAGGCACTATGTTACAGGGTTCCATCAATTTGCCTCAACTTTTCAAGCAGTTTCATTGGCCAGTATAACAGTACGATGTCGGACACTCTCTTAGGGAATTAATAAAGAAACCGAATGTTATGTGTTATCATAATGAAAACTTGTTGCCTGGGGGTGAAGAAAATCAAGAAATAGTTTGACTGCCTCTAAGAAAGGGAGAGGCAGGCCAGTCTTGCGGATGATGTGCCCTATCCTTCCCCTTCTCAAGGGTCTAATCTTGAACTTTTTCTTTTTTAAATCTAAACATTGAGTTGATGGAGGTAGTCATCGTGAGCAGCCGTGAAAAGGTGGTGGGACTTCACTGCATGTTTCATGAGGCAGCGCTGCTCTGTTGGTGTCATCGCCCTCTAGTTTGGAGGTAGTGCAGCCCATGCTGGTGGGTACGTGTATCTAGTGAGAGAGGAAGATGCTGAAGTCTTGTAGCTCTTTACTATCCAACAGAAGAAAAGCCTTCACTTATCTATATGCCAGCTAGGCAATTAAGGGCCGTAGTTTCTCCTACCCAATAGATGGATAAGTGAAGAGTTTTCTCCCGCCAGATAGTAAATACCCAGAAGACCTTTACCTCTCTCCACATATACGCACACTAGTCAGCATGGGCTGCAACACTCCAGACTAGAGCCTGAGAACACCGTCAGTCACTACAAGGGTGGTGCCACCTCATGAAACAAGCGAGGAAGTCCTGCCACTTTTTTGCAGCAGCTCACTCTAACTACCTCCATCACCTTCCACCATTTTGCTTGGCCTATTTGTTTCTTATTATTGGTAGAGGTTCTTTGGAGTTCTAGCAATGCTGGCTAACATTGGTTTATTCTCAAAGGGAACCCATTGGGTCAGCAAGAAGCTATTTGGTCCGCCTTGCTGAAGTATTCATCCATCCCCCTTGGGTCCAGCCATTATTGGTATCTAATAATTATAGAATATCTCACTTGTCTTATATAAAAATTTTGAAAAATGATATTTCAGTGGTTGTTAAAATTTAAAAACTTTAATTTGGCCCCCCTTACGAAAAATTTCTGGCTCCGCCCCAAGGTATACAGTGTGAGAAAGAGAGGAAGTGGTCTTGTGCCTACTTTACTGTCCAACAGGAGAAAAATCTTCACTTATCTATCTACCATGTAGGAAATTAGGGGCCATAATTTCTTCTGCCATATAGGGAGAGAGAGGGGGAGAGGCCCTGTCTTGCCAATCTACTATCATCTAAAGAGAAAATTTTTCCTTCGTCTTTCAGGGGGCGCGAGCTGGCTTATGGTTAATTGCATGGCAGAACAACTTAAAAGAACCAAAAGACCAGCCCAAAAGTGTGGTCAAGAGAAGCAAATGTTACGAAATTACAAACAACCACCATGTAGGTGGTTGTTGTAATTTGATAGCATTTGCTTCAGTTCACCACATTATCAAACTGCTTTTTGGTTGCTCTGATAAGTGAGGAGTTTGCTCACTTTAGATGGTAGATTGACAAGACAAAAATGTGTTTGTTTGTCTCTCCTCCTACCACTCCCTCTACAATAGAAGAAATTATGGTAGTTTCCTCCACCTTTTCACACACATACACACACTAGCCAGCATGGGCTGTGCTGCTCCAGACTAGAGTGTGAGAACACCGTCAGGCACTACAAGGGTGGTGCTTTCTTATTAATATTTGTAGAGGTTCTTGGGGTTTCTAGCAATGCCGACTAACAATATTGATTACATGCAATATTTAGTTTCTTGATCCATTCACTAAAGGCATTTTACTTTTATTATGAAAGTAGGAAAATGAAGTCTATTGATTGCCCACGCATTATAGGAGGAAATCTCTGAACAAGAGTAAGTTTTTTTTTTTTGTTTAAGTACATTTAAAATAGATTGGAGAAATTTACGACCATTTGCATCCTCAAACTGTTTTTATCTTTCGAGAGATGTACTCTCAACTATATATATATATATATATGTGTGTGTGTGTGTGTGTATGTATGTATGTATATGCAATGGCAGAGGGTATAGGGAGGGATTTACTTGGATTGTAGGTGCGGATCAAGTGTCTACCCATCCACACATTGTGTTTCAGCTTTTTTCTGAAAAGAAGTGGTCAGATTCCCACCTTGTAGCAACTTGATGATGGTGACAAATCTTTACATGTAAGTAATGGATTCCCATGTCTATGGAACTTGGACATCTATCAGATTTGGGAAGAGGAGACTTCTGATTGGATGTACTTTTTTATTGAATCCAACCACTTGGGTTCCGATTTAAAATCTATATATACGTCTCCTCTCCTTGCCCTTTTCCAATTTAAAGTAAATCCAACTAGTATTTTCTCAAGCTCATTATGTAATCGTCAAAATGGTTGCCGCATCAACTGTTGTTAACAAATCCACTTTTTTCCCTTCATGAACATTTCAAATTATTTCCTGAAATAAAATCCATCAATGCAAATGTTTTCAACATGAAATTTAACATTTCGAATAGTAATCAAAATTTGACATTTTGAATAGTAATCAAATTTTTTTTAAATAATAGAAAGGTTAGTAAACATTGCATAGAACTGTTGCATGCCTTGGTGAGCCTGTATGGCCATTCCAGGATGCTCCATCAGATCATGGCGCCATTCAATTCAGAAAAGGAAAAAGAAGATTTCCTTACGGACGAGTGTATGTATTTATGGACAATCAGGATTCAGATGCATCACTTTGTAAAAACTTGTGACAACCACCATTACCAACATCACAACACTGAACAACAAGGGAGAGAGAGATCGAGGATAAGGACTCAAATAGCAGAACTCTCATCGGACAACGGTACACAGAATGATCTCAGACGCCACCGGGATTTCCTCGAAAGAAAAAGAGGCGATCTGGCAGCTAGTGACGGTGGTGGCGGGGGATTCAGATTGGTTGCTTGGGACGGCATCGCTCTGCTCAGTGGCCGGCGGCTTGTAGTACATGCAAGCCGTCTGAGGACAGTGGGAGTGAAACCTTGCGGCGATCCTCACTCCCATGTCCAACATCTCATATCTTTAATTTACTTAGAACCATAAATTTTAAAGCAAGCCCTTTTTAGGGTGACAGATTTGGAGAAGACAGTAGGTTTCTTTTTTCTTCTTATTTGAATCAAAGTTTAGGTTGCCCTGAGAGACGTAGTTTAGTTGGTCGCTGTTGACTTGTTTCCAATTTAGTTATCGTGGGTGAAGTTTTGGTTTTGTTGCTGGGCACAAAAGTGAAATCCAATAAGCTCCTTCTTTGTCCAATTTAGAAAAGTTTATGGCCAGAAAGTTATCTGAGATGGAGGCTGATACGTTGATTGTTGACATGGGGATGGACGATCTGTCCGATTTACCGAGACGAATAGGTCAGGGTTCGGGAGTGGCGATTATGGTAATTGAGGGGATGAGGAGGGGCTGCATAGGGAGGGAAGGGTTTCCTCTCAAAAAATGGGAACCATGGTTAGACCATGGTTAGGTACCGAGAGAATGAGAGACGACGTGTCTGAAATCGCTCGGTGATCCGTTGATAAAATCCAGTGAACGGTTTCAGGTCGTCATTGCTCCCTTGTTTTTTACGTCCAGCATGATTTACATGTAAATTTTAAAAAATTTCATCAACGATTATGTGAAACCGTGGACTGGATTTTATCAATGGATCACCGAGAAAAATTTCATCAACGATGACGTGAAACCGTGGACTGGAATCTAAAACCAGGTAGCACCCCAAAAAACCCTAAGAAACCATAAGCAATCCACTCACAGCAGACTTGTGCTAAAACACACAGAAATCGGAACAAGGAAAAGATCCAGGCAGGCAGCGAGAGACAATTCGCAATCATTCACATGGAACGAAGAAAAAAAAAAACCTCTTGCAAAACCAATCCCACAGTCCAAATCCTTCGACATTGCCAAAACAAAAACGCAGTAATCAGCAGCCAAGAGTTACGAACAAAGAAACGAAGCAGCGAACAGAGGAACAAAAACTAAAGCGAGGAGCTAAAAAGAACACGCAGAAACAACCAGAGATTAGCACAATCCCCGAGGAAGAGACAAGGGGAATGGAAGGAAGGGAAGTAAGGATTACCGCAGGTGAGATCTCAGTGGCATTGCAGTAATTACTCATCTCCGCTGCAAATCCGGGAAAGGAGCGAGGAGAAGCCCTAGATTTCTCCCGTCGCAGGCACCGGAGGAAGCGGTCGGCGAATCGAGGGGGAGAAAGCGAGAGGAGGAAGAGGACGAGTAATCATTAGAGAGAGAGAGAGAGAGAGGGAGAGCGAGGGAGTGTGCTTGTATGTTCTTCGAATTTAAGGAAAGAGGAGTCCGTTCGACCAATGGGAACTCGTCGTCGCTCGCTCGACTGTACGGACTTCCACAATGAGTCCCTCTCTCTCTCGACTGCCCTGCTCCTTCCTGACTTCCTTGAATAAATTAATAATTAATTAAGTAATTAAAAATTGATAAGAACGGGAAACAGTACTAGCCACGGCCTCTCTCTCACTCTCTCCAGTACTGTTTCCCCGTTCTTACCAATTTTTAATTACTTAATTAATTATTAATTTATTCAAGGAAGCCAGGAAGGAGCAGGGCAGTAGAAGGGGAGAGCGAGGCCAGCGTCGGTCGCTCGTGTGGAAGTCCGTACAGTCGAGCGAGCGACGTCGAGTCCCCATTGGTCGAGCGGACTCCTCTTTCCTTAAATTCGAAGAACATACACGCACACTCCCTCGCTCTCCCTCTCTCTCTCTCTAATGATTACTCGTCCTCTTCCTCCTCTCGCTTTCTCCCCCTCGATTCGCCGACCGCTTCCTCCGGTGCCTGCGACGGGAGAAATCTAGGGCTTCTCCTCGCTCCTTTCCCGGATTTGCAGCGGAGATGAGTAATTACTGCAATGCCACTGAGATCTCCACCTGCGGTTATCCTTACTTCCCTTCCATTCCCCTTGTCTCTTCCTCGGGGGATTGTGCTAATCTCTGGTTGTTTCTGCGTGTTCTTTTTAGCTCCTCGCTTTAGTTTTTGTTCCTCTGTTCGCTGCTTCGTTTCTTTGTTCGTAATTCTTGGCTGCTGATTACTGCGTTTTTGTTTTGGCAATGTCGAAGGGTTTGGACTGTGGGATTGGTTTTGCAAGAGGTTGTTTTTTTCTTCGTTCCATGTGAATGATTGCGAATTGTCTCTCGCTGCCTGGATCTTTTCCTTGTTGCGATTTCTGTGTGTTTTGGCACAAGTCTGCTGTGAGTGGATTGCTTATGGTTTCTTAGGGTTTTTTGGGGTGCTCACCTGGTTTTAGATTTTAAGCAAAATCAGACACGTCGTCTCTCATTCTCTCATTACTTAACCAATTACTTAACCATGGTCGACGAATTACCTTAACCTGGGGTTTACGTGTGTTCAACGACCGCTTCACCCTCCCATTTTTTGAGAGCAAACCCTTCCCTCCTTAAGCAGACCCTCCTCATCCCCTCAATTACCATAAATGCCACTCCCGAACCCTGACCTATTTGTCTCGGTAACTCGGACTGATCGTCCACCCCATGTCAACAATCAACTTATCGGCCTCCATCTCATATAACTTGCTTTCTATAAACTTTTCTAAATTGGACAAAGGAACTATATCATGAGTTAATCCGTTGATTAATGGAATTCCCGGTGGCGTCTGAGATCATTTAGTGTACCGTTGTCTGATGAGAGTTCTGCCATTTGTAGTCTTTATCCTCGATCTCTCTCTCCCTTGATGTTCAGTGTTGTGATGTTGGTAATGGTGGTTGTCACAAGTTTTTACAAAGCGATGTATCTGAATCCTGATTGTCCATAAATACATAGACTCGTCCGTAGGGAAATCTTCTTTTTCCTTTTATGATATTGAATGGTGCCGTGATCTGACGGAGCATCCTCGAATGGCCGTACAGGCTCACCAAGGCATGCAATACTTCGATGCAATGTTCACTAACCTTTCTATTTTTTTCATTTTTTAATTACTATTGAAATGTTAAATTTAAAGTTGAAAACATTTACATGGATGTATTTATTTCACGAAACAATTTGAAATTTTCCCCAAAGGGGAAAACATGGATTTGTTAACAACAGTTGATGCGGATGATTACATAATGAGCTTGAGAAAATACTCGTTCGATTTACTTTAAATCGTGGAAGGGCAAGGAGAGGAGTGCTGGAGAGGGATGATAAGTGAAGAATTTGCTATATATTTGACAAGATAAAGAGCTATGGCTCTGTCTCTCCTCCTCCCTCTCCCCCTATGAGAGAACAAATTATGGTAGTTTCCTACTACCCAGTAGATGTATAAGTGGAGTGTTTTTTACCGCTGGACAGTAAATACCCAGAAGAGCTTAACCTTTCTGCACATATACGCTAGTCAGCATGGGCTGCACGGCTCCAGACTAGTGAGAACACCGTCAGGCATTTTGACGGTGGCACCACCTCATGAAACAAGTGATGAAGTCCTCCCACCTTTTTCCGGCAGCTCACTCCGACTGCCTCCATCACCTTCTACCTTTTTGCTTCTGCCAATTGCCTTCTTGTTAATATTGGTAAAGACTATTAGGGTTTTTAGTAAAAGGCACCCATTGGGTGAGCAAGAGGGTATTTCCTTCGCCCTGGTGAAGGCTGTCTGCCCTTTTGCCCCAGCCACTTTTGCTGTCTTGAGGTCATATTATTTTCATTCTTTTAATTTGAACATATCAGTATCCTTCCTCCCTTTCTTGCAGCACCACATCATTAAAGACAAATTTTCATAAAAAAAAGACATACCAAGTGGTTTTACTAGTAGATCATGCAACACAAGCACTAAAGGCATTGTTCTTACAGTATGAAAGTAGAAACATGGCCACTGATTGCCCACATATTACTGGAGGAAATGTCTGAACAAGAGTAAACTTTTTTGTTTAAGTACATTGAAATCAACGGCAGAGCCAGAAATTTTTCACGCGAGGGGCGGAACAAAAGTTTCTAAATTTTGACACTGGCCGAAATACCATTTTTCAAAATCTCTATATAAGACAAGCAAAATTTTCTAAATTTTGCATGTAATTTTTTTTTTTTTGAGGTGGGGCGAGGGACCATGTGGGCCACCCCTTGGCTCCGCCCCCCTGATTGAAATGAATGGAATGGAGAAATTTTCCACCATTTGCATCATCAAAATGTTTTTATCCTTTGAGAGATGTAATCTCAACTATATATATATATATATATATATATATATATATATATATATATATTTGCAATGGAAGATGGTGTACGAAGCGATTTGCTTGGTACGTATGCCTGCCTGCCTACCTACCCACATATTGTGTTTCGAAAAAGAGGTGGTCAGATTCCCACCTTGTAGCAATGGAATGAAAGATGATGGAGAAAAAATTATGCCTACACTTAAAGGCTGGCTACCTTCATCGCCATCGTCTTCTTCTTCATTTCTTTCTCAGCAGATCTTTCTAATTCACTGTGGTTTCCAATACCTCACTGCTGCTATTTATCTTATTTGGAGAAATTATTTTCTCTATTTACTTCCATGTATAAGCTATGTTTTTTAGGAAATAAAAGATGTTTAATTAAGTTCACACATATCCTGATTTCCAATCCTATATGTTTCTTAAATTTTCATTCATTTCAAAATAAAGGTTGCTATGAATGGGTCGGAGCACCAGTCCAGAATCTATTCCAGTACCGGCCAGCGAGATATTTCCATGTTGATCCAATCAGCATCGTGCCTTGAATATTTGCACAAATGGTTATTGTTTTTGTATATATGGTATTGGATCCTATATATTGGTCGATCCTGTTATCTGATTGGACCTATTATAATGGTAAGTCTGAACCGGATCAAATCATGAATCGGGTGCCACTGTCTACCGCTGCTTATGTGTAACAAAATCGCAAATTTCTCATTTTTCAAAAATTAATTAAAATTGTCAAAGATTTAAGTGATTCAAATTTTTTTGTAAAAAATAAAATAAAGGAACTAATAAAATTGAAAAAAGTATTAAATTAATCAGAACATGATAAGTGAGAATCAGCCACTGAATCAAATAAAATTGCCAGACTCGGCTCAATTCAGGCAGGTTCAAATAACATTGATTTCCAATGGGTCCAACCCGCAGTCCATTCCCAAAGCTGCCTGCCATCTGTTCGATGGGGATGGGATGTTGCATGCCATACAGATCTCGGGTGAGCATGCCACATTCTGCAGCCGCTTCACCCGCACATACAAGTTCACCAAGGAGGAGGAGGCAGGATTGCCTATCTAGTATCTACCCCAACTTCTTCTCATTGGCCTAGCATTTGGCAGAGAGAGAGACAAAAGAGACATAGAGGGAGAGAGAGAAAATAAGAGAGATTATTTTTAAATGCATTTATTAGGACAGGTTAGGCCCCCAATACCTAGCTCGGGCTAGTCCGGCTTGGCATGTTTTTTTTTTTTTTATCGGGCTGGCTTGAATGTCAAATAGCCAGCCCTCACGGGTTGTGTACCCAACAACTCAATGGGTACCAAGCTCGTTGCCCACCCTTAGAGGGGGGGAAAGTTACAGGCTTTGGCTCTTAGTCAAATGGTAAGATGAAAAACTACTCTTGTCAGTCCTTTATAGACTCTTCCCACCCTAGCAAACTGTTCTCATCCCCAATTTTTTTTTTTTGTTTGATTTTTGGAGTGCTTTATAAAAATGAGTTTTGTTTTGAAAATGAGAGAGAATGGGACTCGTCCGTCGGAATGAGGATCGACCGTTCTCGGTGCCTTTACTGGGGGTAATCAATCCAAGGGCTATGTTTATTATTAATGTATTTCATTTTGGCTTAAACATTTTTATCTTTCTAGATGTGGTGTATGTAGTGTCTTAAACATTTCATTTTGCAGTGCTAATGGCCAACCTATTTAGTCAAAACGTATTTTTTAAAAAAGAAATTTGAAAATAATTCAAAATTATTTGAAATTCGAATGAAAATGTTGTGAAATTAAAAAAAAAAATCAAATTTTGTGTTTTGGTTCCAAAACTCTCTATAAATACCCTCACAATCTTCTCTCTTGGGCATCCTCCAACCATGGAGGAACCTCTCATGCTTCCTCACTTCAAAGTTTTTATTTTCCTTAGCTCTCTCTTTCTATTTTTTTCTTCTTTTCCAACATTGAGAGCAAACATTCTTCAAGTTCAAACTCTTCAAAGGGGTACAAAGAGATTTCTTGGTGGTTCATCATCTTCGAGCTTCATCTTTGGTGACTCCAAGATCATTCAAAAGAGAGATCTCATTTCTAATGTCATTCATATTTGAAGTATGTAATCTTCCTCTCATTTTCATCTATTTCATATTTTCCTCTTGTCACCTCCCTATAGCCATGCAAGCAAGCTCAAATAATTTCTTATCCGGAATCAAGAGCTACTCTTGAGTGCACTGGGAGTAGGAGCAAGGCAGAATAAATTCCATTTCTTCATTTTATCTTCAAAAATATGCTTGCTATATTGTTTTTATTCATCATTCAGGTTTGAGATGATGTTCATACATGATATTCTAATTTTTCCTTAATTAATGAGCAAATGCATGGTGAAAATGAGTGTTTGAGTTTGAGATTTCTTCATTCTTGTGTTGATTTTGAGGTTGGAACTTGTTCAACCCGGGAAATCCCTCCACGAATTTGTATATGTTAAAGTGCAACTTCATGTCATTTTCACGCTTAGTTTATCTCTTAATTACCCGATTAGGAACCCCAGTGAGTGCTTCATCATTTTCCATTTCATGTATTTTTTTCATTTTTTGCCATACTCAATGGTGGGAGAAATCAATTTTCTTGTAATAGTTGTGGTTTTTATTCATACACAAAAATATTTATGATCATGCTTTTCAAAAGATTTTCAAAACCAAATACCCTTTCTAATGTGGCCTTGGAGTCTTAACTTGGGTTATTGCATTAACCTAAGTTCCCCTCCGGCCTACATCAAAAATTAAAGTCGGATATATTTTCAATTCATTTTTTTTATTTTAACTCTCATGAAAACATATACGTATATACATGTTATATATGTATATGTGCACATGAATATCTTTCTTTGTTTTTCTCTTTTTATGATTTAACATGCTCTAACAAACTCTCATATATGTATATGTGAATATATATACGTGTATTTCATTTTAAAATTTCTCTGGCTTTTAAATCTTTGATTTTATGATTTTCAATATCTCTCTAGCGATCAAATCTTTCATCATTTCCATTCTTTTAACAATTTCCTCTCATGATCTTTTTATCTACTGAATTAACCAAGACCAAAACTCAAAGTAGTGTTCAAATATTGGAATCACGTTTGTGGTTCTACAACCCCATTATATTTTAAAAACTTTTCTCTTTCATCAAAAATATTTATTACAAAAGTCTTAGATATATGTGATGGTTGGAATGCCTTTAGATGAACGTTGTGGCAAAAATGTATCATGTAGGTTCAATGCATTCATGCATCCACAATCACTTAATATCACTTATGATCACAAGTACCTCTCTAAAAGAACTTAAGGAAGATGAGATGGAGCGCTAACTAGGTAGTAACTGAATTAGAGCAAAACCTCAAACCTACTTATAGTCTTAAGAGAACACTAAAATGACTTGAAAATGATTTCCTATGCTTTCCAAATGATATTTTCCAATTCTAGTTTTCTCCAAAATGTTTCACATTCTCAAATAATTCTTCAAAGATCTTTTCAAAAGTTGGAAACATCAAACTTTCAACATTTTTCTCAAACACTACACCACATATAGAATAATAAAGATGTTTACGTCAAAATGAAATGCATCAATAAGAAACATAGCCCTTGGATTGATTACCTCTGATAAAGGTGCCGAGAACGGTTGATCCTCGTACCTACGGGCGAGTCTCTTTCTCTTGATTTTCAAAACAAGACTTATTTTTCTAGATCATTCCAAAAATCAAACCAAAAAAAAAAATTGCGGATGCGAACACAAACATATCTCGAAAACAAAAATATTGAATGAACAGCCATGCATAACACCTTGTCAAATGAAGCCACATTTACCATTTCATAGGCACATTAGAAATTTTGAATTTCTGTGTCTACGTTCCTCAACTGCCTGAACAACTTGTGTAGGACTGTCACACAAAACTGCCAGTTGGCTATTGCAAAACTTATCGGTGGTGTGCCATTACCTGTATGAATAAAGACTAGCCAATGTCCAATTCTTTACCTCCCTAGCCATCTATCTACGCAACCTATCTTCTGCATAAAACATTGCAGTGCTTGAGGAAAGCAATAAAACTGAAATGCTCTGAGGCGCTGCCAAATGAATGCTTGTTTTGTTATTTGAAGTCA
Source organism: Nymphaea colorata (assembly GCF_008831285.2). Classification (NCBI taxonomy): domain Eukaryota; kingdom Viridiplantae; phylum Streptophyta; class Magnoliopsida; order Nymphaeales; family Nymphaeaceae; genus Nymphaea; species Nymphaea colorata. The sequence continues at coordinate 2,125,285 of NC_045138.2, read as the reverse complement.
TTAGTAGCTGATTCGGGCACCCAGAACGCTTTTTGTTTTGGCAGAACCACTTGTGCACTTTGTCCCACGGAGCTAGGATTTGCATCAAATGAAGTTGACATTCTTTAACAAGAAGAAACCTAGATATAAGTTTAACTGACAGTTGTATTCCTTGGTTTTTTTTTTTTTTTGTAAATGTGCATTCTTCTTTGCATTTTCTAATCATTCACTGTTAAAATGATGGATATCTCTCTCTCTCTCTCTCTCTCTCTCTCTCTCTCATTTCATTTTTTTGGTATTCAGGATTGTTTTGTTATCTTGCGTATACTTTTGAAGGTAACCTTTGCAGAGACTGAGTGTTGAAGATCAGGAGAATGAGCAGATTGTATATATCAATTATAGCCACCATTAATGTTTTGGAATTTTAAACGGTGACGTTTTTCTCAGGTATAATATGGTGAGCTTGAAAAAAAAAATATGGCAAATTTTTATAAATTAAAAAAACTAAAAATGAGGGAAAAATAAAATAAGTGAGAAATTGATAACACAAACATCAAAAGATAAATAAATTTGCAACAAATAAAAATAAAAAAAAAATAAATAAACATCTATTTGGCACTGAAAGAATGAAAATTTTCAAAAAAAATGTGTTTTTTAGTTTTAAATGGTAATTTAATTTACCATTTTTTTAAAAAAAACGTGTTTTATCAATCTTCGATACGTTAGTGGGATCTGAACATATTGTCTTCTGATTTGTGTTGACTTCATGTATAGTCTCATCAATATTGTTTTCTTTTTCCTTTCAATTTCCCAATCACCCTTTTGCATTTCAAGCAACAGCAGGACGGGGGTTGCAGCATTAGCAATTACTGGAACTCAATCTCTTTCGAGTATGTTGTGTGGGTCTTTTGCATACGTGAACTGTAATGTTCATTCCATTTTCGTAATTGCTTTATCCTTAAATTAATGTGCTGTATAGCTACAATAAGATTCTTACAATTGAATGTGAATATTTATAGTTGAACAGGAACAACGTATCTTCACAAGAATCAAAATTTGAACTTGAGTGTATTGAACAAAGCTTCAGCCAACTTAAAAATTATTTAGAACTTGAAATTTCTTATTTTCAAGTGTGCCCTTGATGAGATTATTTTATATATTTATTTTATATATTTATTATTGATTTTTATTTTTAATATGGTTTATTTATTAAAAAATAATGATATTATTTTTGCTATTATCAAGTTAATTGAATGACACTAAATCTATCCACCGAACCAATATTCAAATAACCAACCATCTCCCACAATTTGTTACTGGTTGATGATTGTGTTTGCCCAGCGAATTATTTATTATTTGTTTCCAAATAATTTCAAACCATAGTTTCATGTATCTGATGTTTGCTTTTCAAAATAATAACAAAAAAATGAAAGATAATTTTTTTTTTTTTGCATATAAGGTATATTTTTTGGAAAAATATTTTTTGAGTTGCCCAATATTTTAGGCACCCAATAACATGAACCGTATTAGAGTCAGCCTAATGACACATTACTGAGGAAGAGACACAAGTAACTTGATTTTGGTTACTTTTGAGACATTTAAAAGGTGTGTATTTATGCAAAGAGATGTCTGCACATCTAAGTCCTTGGAAGTCCCTCTTGTTGGGACATTTCCTCTGGTGGTGCTACGTTGGCATCCGGTTGCCTCCAATTTCTTACTTTCACCATGAATCAAAGAAAATAAAAATAGTGTTTGTGTTTGCATAATACACTATGAAAACCACTTCGTTGGTCTTAATATTTTTATGAAAATGTTTTCCTAATTTTCACATGCTGAGAATTTTACAATGCAGGCAATTGTCATATCCTATGTTTCTAGTGTTTCTGTTTTTATTATGCACTGTGAAAACCACTTGGTTTCTCGTTTTCATAAAAATGTTTCCCTGAGTTTCATTTTACAATGCATTGACTTGCCATTTCCTTTGTTAATTTGTAGTGTTTCTGATTGCTTTATACACTATGAAGACCACTTGTTTTCTCGTTTTGGAGAAAATGTTTCCCTAATTTCCATATACTGAGAATTTTAAGATGCATGCAATTGTCATGTCCTTTGCTTCTTGCATTTGTATTGCACGATATGCTATGAAAACCACTTGGTCTGCCTTTCTCTTGAAAATGTTTCCCTAATGTTCATATATTGGAAGTTTTACAATGCATATAATTGTCATTCTTTGCTCCTCATGGTCCTCATCAATGTCCAATATGTGCATGCTGGGAATCAACCAATGAATTACAAACTGTTGGTTATCATAATGCAAATTTGTAATAGCGGTGGAAGAGAATCACGAAATATTTTGACAACTTCCATGGAAGAGAGAGGCAGGCCATGCTAGTGGATGGTGTGTTTATGCTTCCCCTCCCCAAAGACCAGCTAGGAAATTAAGATAAAGAGTTATGTACAAGGCGTGCATGGTGCATCGCAAGGGCGGAGCAAGAAATTTTTAATGAGGAGCCCAAATTAAAGTTTGAAATATCATTTTTCAAAATTTGTATGTAGAACAAGTGGAATTTTCTAAAATTTACATGTAAATTTAAAAAAAATGTCTTGGGGCATGCCAACTGTAACTTTGGCCCACCTGCATTGGGTCAGTAGCCCACTTTTTTTAGTACTTATCATACACAGAAACTTGTACACTATGTAAATGTGCACAGCCTGTACATATAACTAGGTTCAGAAAATTAATGGCTAAACTTTTTTATGTCACAGAGAGAGGGGGAAAGACTCTGCCTTGCCAATCTTCTATCTAAAGAGAGAAAATTCTTCCCCTATCATGCTTCGGCATTTATTAACCATCCAACAGGGAGGGAGGCGGTGGGCATGGGCTGACATTTGGTTAATTTCACAGCCAAACAACTCAAAGAAAAACTAAATGAACAACTTGAAAGTGCAGGTAGTAGAAACAAATGGTATGCAATTACAACAGCCACTATGCCCACCACATCGCTCCTGCGGGCATGCTGGTTGTTGTCATTGGATAGCATTTGCTTCCATTGATCTTTTGCGCCTTTTGAGATGCTCTGCTATGTAATTATCCAAATCTCAGCCCATGCCCACCACCTCCCTCCTTATTGGATGGTTAATAAATGTCTAAGCAAGATAGGGGAAGAATTTTCTCTCTCTAGCTATTAGATTGGCATCAAAGAGATCCCTATGCTACTCTCCCTCCCTCTCCCTCCATGATGAAGAAATTACAGTTCTTTATTAGATAGATAAGTGGAGTTTTTCTCTTGTTGGACAGTAAATGGCCAGAAGATCTCTGCCTCTCTCTGATATATGGCGATGCGATAAACTAGCATGAATCATCAGATTGGGTGAACACTATTGATGAGGAAATTGAATCCATAGAAAATAATAAAGTTTGGGAATTAATAGATCTTCCTAAGGATAGAAGACCCATTGGGTGCAAATGGGTGCTAAAGAAAAAATATAAAGGCGTCGGAACAGTTGAAAAGTTTAAAGCAAGGCTGGTGGCAAAAGGTTTTTACCAATAGAAAGGAATTGATTACATAGAAACTTATTCTCCAATAGCAAAGTTTGCATCAATCAGAATAATTTTGGCTATCGCAACCTTCTATGACTTGGATGTTTATTAGATGGATGTGAAAACTGCCTTCTTGAATGGTGAATTAAAGGAAACCATATATATGTTTCAACCACAGGGATATGTCATCAAAGAAAATGAAGACAAACTATACAAGCTACATAAATCATTTTACGGATTGAAGCAGTCTCCAAAATAGTGGTATTTTGCCTTTCATAATGCAATTATAAAGCTTGGATACATAGCAAATAAATTTGACCAGTGTGTATATGTCTGAAAAAGTGATAGTCTGTACTGTATCTTATCTTTATAAGTCGATGATATTCTATTGACTGGAAACGATAACAATATGATATCCAAAACAAAGTCTTGGTTAAATGAGAACTTCGAAATGAAGGACATGGGTGAAGCTTCCTACATATTAGAGATAAAGATCACTCGAGATAGAGACTCGAGGATTCTGAGTTTGAGCCAAGAACGATATATTGATTATATCTTGAAGAAATTTCGAATGCAAGATTGCAAACCAATTGGAACTCTCATAGCTAAATGAGCAAATCTAAGCAGGAGCGACTGTCCTGGAGAAGAACAGCAGAAATTACATGTTCCTTATGCACAGGCTGTTAGTAGTTTAATATATCTAATGCTTTATACAAGACCAGACATAAGTTTTCCTGTTTGACTTGTGAGTCGTTACCAAAGCAATCCTGGTTGGCCTCACGGGCAAGCGGTTAAAAGAATTTTTCGGTATATAAAAGGAACTAAAGGACTGAAATTCTCTTATCAAGCGAATGAACTAACTTTAGTTGGCTATACCGATGTATATTTTGCTGGTTGTAGAGATGACAGCAAGTCCACATATGGATATGTATTTGTCTTTGGAGGTGGAGTGATAGCTTGGTCCTGTAAGAAACAGGGATGTATTGATCAGCACACACAAGAAGCAGAATATGTAGCGTGTAATGTTGCCACCACATGTGCTGTCTAGATAAATCAGTTCTTGAAAGACTTGAAACTAGATCTTGATCATGACTATATTGTGATAATCAGGCAGCGATATCACTTATGAAAAATGGAGCTGTGAGCTCAAAGAGTAAACATATAATGGTGAAATACCATTATATCCATGAAATGATTGAGAAAAATGAAATTACGTGCCTACCAATGACATGGTAGCAGATCTCCTTACCAAGGAAATATCAGAAGACTTGTTTACCAAGCATGTAGTCCATATGGAGCTGAGATATATTTGAAAGGTTGCGATGGAAAAAACCTTGAATGGAAAACCTCACTACAAACGTTGAACTAAATTCAAGTTACGATGGACAAACCAATTATGAAAAACCTCGTAACTTAGAAATAGAAAACCTACATAAAGTGGAAGCAAACTGGCGGTCTCATGGCCAAGTGGAAGATGTTGGGTAGTGGCCCTGAGCCCTATCCTTTGTCTATGTAACTGCAAAGGAGTTTCCATTGTTACAGAATTAAAACGGGAAACAAATCACAATATTAAGTTTCTGTTTTAATGCTTACCATAAACTCCTTGCCACAACCGTAGCTAGGATTGGGGAAATCCTGAGAGGCGGTCTATAGAACCCAGCCTCTATTCATCTAATGGTTGATCGTTAGATTATCAACCTGCGTCTCTCAGAAGCAAACCCCCAAAATCAATTTCTCTCTTGCTTCTTCCTTTTTCTCTTCTATTTTGTCACAGGTGCTGCTACTGAGTCGTGGCTGGAGGGTCAAGCTTCCGCTGCTTTAGACATTCTCTCTTTCAGTCAAAGAAGAGTTCAACTGGTTTGCTTCTATGAGGCTTGACTTGTTTAATCTTTTTTGAATTAGCACTAGATTAAGCAGCACTGAAAACTTTATACCAGCCTCATAGGTTTTTATCATTTGTGTGAGATTAACTGAATAGTAGAGGTAATATTAATCTCAATCTTAAATGATGAAAAAGAATTTTCCAATTCAATCTTGTGGTCCCCTTGCAATTACGATACGAAGGATAGAGCTCAGGGTCATTATCCAACGTTGGAGGAAACATTATCAAAGAACCATTTAGTTTCTGTTATAAATTATGTTTGTAGTAACATAGGTTGTAACAGGAAACTAACGTGGACGGCAGGTGCTCTAAGGTTGAATCGCTGCAATAACGCAACTGTTTCTCATCTTACGGAAGTGCGCTACAAGGATGGATCACGCCTGGAGAGGACTTCGTGAAGGACTTATTGTTCTCGGAGACACTACAGAGCGCAGATCGAGCGAAGAGTGCGAGATCATAGTGGACCCATATGCTGCTGAAGCTATTTGTCGCTATGTACCAACACACTTATGCTTAGAGCTTCAGGGCTGGGCGAGGAGCTACTGTACTCTCGACCAACATGTAGAGGCGATCCTCAAATACGAAGGACCGAAGATACGTGAACCGAGTCATGTGGTATGGAACCAAACGAAGCAACATACTTTGACGCTATTCAGGAGGATGTATCAATCGAATCAATCTCATACGGGAATTTTGACATTGTTAAATGGATGAGTTTCTCTGCCGCGGGATATGGTTATGTCGAACGAAAAGGAGACGACGATAACTACGCCAGGGCCAAATGGAAACCCGTAACCATTGCTGAAAAGCTGGATTACGATCGCGACTATGCGCCACAAGCCTTAGTAGACTCGACACCTGATATTGGGTTCACAAGAACACAATTATCACAGATCAAGGTGAAGAGCAAACTTCGAAACGTGTGGGGGGAGGCATTTCATTATGTCTTACTCGAAGGCTTATTTGCCGACCAGCTGATTGAGTACTTCAAGGAAGTTGAGTCTTTCTATTCTATTTGAAAAGATCCTTTACTCATTGTGCCTGGTTTAATCGGAGAGATATTGAGCGAATAGGACTACATCTATATGTTTGATTGGTCCAGTTTAGACGCCGCATTGAAAGAATGGGAGATCCGATTCGCCTTTGAGTGTCTTGAATCAATACTCTTGTTTCCATCGAATGTGGAAACGCAGATATGGCATTTCGTGATTCAGTTGTTCATATATAGAAAGATTGCCGGACCTAACGGGGGTATTGTACTTGAAAACCCAGGGCATATGGCATCCAATATATGTTCAAACGACTTGTAGATGACTTTGTCATCGCATATACACGTGGAGATGATTCTCTTGTTGGAGTCAAGTCTACTCAATTTATTATGATGGACATGTTTGAGCCGATTTGGTTGGAATTAGGTTGGAAGCTTTATACCGCAAAATCAGCCGTCTCTCGACGGATGGAGGGGACGACCTTTCTCAGCCGAACAGTGCGTGAGTTGCAGAATGCACTCGAAGAGCTAACCTGTCTCAGAATGTTAAAATATCCAGAATACCACGTTACTAGTGGTGCTATCTCAACCTTGAGAGCAAAGAGTATTTGCATATATGCTGGATTGAACTCTCATTATTTATTTCAAATTTATATGTATTTGAAGATGATGTATGGTGAAGCTGCCGATCTACCTGCTCACTTGAAGCAGTGGGATCCTACCGAGTATGAAGCAAGAAGAATTTCTGCTTCTGAGCTGTTGTAAGCACTTAAGTTAATTAAGTCATAAAGTTAGATTATTGACGGGGTTGGACTGCTCTTTAACCAACTGTGCATGGAGCAGAGTTCTTATAATTAGAGAGAGAAGCAAATTCTTGATCTTAGTCTCCACCCTACCCCACAGCACAAGTGACAGGCAGGTGGTCAGGAGAAGATCTCTAAGAAATGTTGGTCAGTTGAAGATGCAATTTAGATACTGCGTTTTACGTTACTGAGAGTGCACGTGATCGTAAAGCCTCTCGTCATCCTGAGTGCGTTCCCATCGCTTTAGAAACTGAACAATGAACATCAATCGATAAAATGAAGGCACTCTTATTGCAAAATCTGGACTACATATAAACCATCTAAGAACCGATGATCAATAACTAAGACTTCGATCATATTGGTGCCCTGAATTTCAAAATGGAATGGTGATCAGATCATAATTAGGATGAACTGATCATCAGAATGATCAAGAGATATTGATCACAGGTGGGGAGTATGATCTATCATCAGCAATAGCAGTGACACTGGCCGCCGGGGTGGCCCCAGTTCTTGCACTCGCCGCCCCTGCAGCCCTTTCCGACGCAGAAGGAGTTGCACCGCCTTTCGTCCGCCCCGTTCCCCTTGTGGCAGCCACTGTAAGGGTTGGTGCAGCACACTGAATCCGGTTGTATTTCTGCTCCCATGCAACCTAAGCAAAAGCCATGTCACAACGATACATTAATTTTATGGATAATTTGATCATCATATATATATATACATAATGCACTATCATTATCACCCTAAATTGTTTTCAAAAAACTGTATTTTATTTTCACATATATGAAAATCTTAGTTATTTTATTTGGATTTAATTTTTAAACCCTAAAACCAACCCTAGATCGAGAACAAATGCATGACTATTCGATCCAAAATGAATCTTTAGTCTGAGTCCAAACCCAAGATTTAAATTCAAACGCGAGATTCTAATACGAAATCCAACTTTCAAATTCAAATTAGATCTAAAATCTAGGTCTAGAAACAAATTGAGCATTTTAAACTCAAAATCCAAGTATAAGATTAAAAGGACAAAATTTGATGCTATGAGCACTGCGCGTGCATTCTCTTTGTTTTATGTTTCGTTCTCGTGCCAAGAAGTGTTTTTGAGCTTAAACCACTCAGTACAACACGTCAAAGACCAATCGAACCCAATCCAAAACGAGCCTGGAATCACTCAAAACGGAGTCAGCACCATTTCTAACAACAATTTAATCCCTTTTTAATACATGATTTTCTAAATAATCGGACCCTTGGAGGCAAGGAAGGTGAAATATGCCCTTTATTCGTCCATACGAGACAATAAGTGGGTCATTTCACCCCCTTCATCTGAACTCGGCACACGAGCACACATAATCACGTGCCACGGAGTAGTGAGTAGTGCAATTCATCACCACAGCACTATGCGCATGTGGCCATGCGCACACAACATGTCGAGATAGGGCTTGCATGCAGGCCCTTTTCTTGATTAACAGATGGTTTTTGCTCTCTTTGGTGGGCATTAGCCCTGCCCAACCCCAAATGGGTGTTTACAGGACTAATGGCCAATCACACTTAGTTAAAACCAATTTAAAAAAAAAAATCGAAAATAATTAAAGTTCACTTGAAAATATTATTAAATTCAAAAAAATTCAAATTTTAAGATTTGGCTTCAAGACTCTCTATAAATACCCTCACAATCTTCTCTCTTAGGCATGAGCTAATACTTTGGGAATCTCTAGTACTTTCTCACTTGAAAATATAGAGTTTTCCTTAGCTCTTTCTTTTCATTTATCTCTTCTTCTCTTCTTCATCTTCTCCAACCTTAGGAGTAACCTTTTCCAAATTTCAATTCTCCAAGGAAGCACAAGAAGATCATCTTGGGGAACCTTAGCAACCTTAGGATCAATTAAAGAAAGTGACTCATTTCTAAATCATCTATATTAGAGGTACATAGTCATCCTCTTGTTTTCCATTTTCTTTTGCCACCTCTTCATGGCTGTGCAGAAAAGCTCTAAAGGTTTTTCTCTATCCAGAGTCGAGAGCTACTCTTGTGTGCACCAGGAGTATGAGCAAGTGGAAATAAATTTTATTTTTTTATTTATTTCAAAAAATATGCTTGTTATATTGTTTTACTCATCGTTTATGTTTGAGACAATGTTCATGCATGATGTATTAATTTTCCTTAATTAATGAGCAAATGCACGGGTTTCTTCATTCTTATGTTGATATTTTAAAGTTGGCATTTGTCCAACCCTAAAAAGTTTTTCACGAATATGTATATGTTAAAATGCATCTTCATGTTACTCTCACGTTTGGTTTCTCTCTTAATTCCAATTAGTGTTTTATTACGTTGCTTGATTTTCTTACATACTCAATGGTGGGAGAAATATATTCTCTTATAATAAACGAAATAATTGTGGTTTTACGTTCATGTATGAAAATCTTTAAAATTATGTTTTTCATAAGATTTTCGAAGGCAAGAACTCTCTTTAACGAGGCCTTGGAGACTTAGCCTAGGCTATTGCATGACTACAAGTTCCTTTCTGGCCTACATAAAAAATATCGAAGTTGGATATTTTCAAGTTATTTCTTGAATTAAACTCTCATAAAGACATATATGTATAAACATGTTATATACGTATACAAGCACTTGACTATCTCTCTGTCTTTCTCTCTATGATTCAACATATTCTTTCACGAATTTTCATTTACATACGAATGTATACGTATGTTTTATTTTCCCTCTCTTGAATCTTTTGTTTTTCTCTTCAAGTTAAATGTCTTCTATATATATATATATATATATATATATATATATATATATATATATATATATATATATATATATATATATATATATATATATTCTTCTATCTCTTTTTCTCTAAAATCTCTCCCTTTCTCTTTCTAAAATCTTCTTCTCTCTTGCTATCAGAGTTAACACTTTTCATGAGTTTTCATATATCTATGCATGTGTGTGTGTATAGTTTTCTGTTTTTCAAAATAACTTTCTCTTTCTCTTTCTCCCTATTCCTCTCGTATTAGACTCTTTCCTCTTTTCCATTATTATGAATATTTTCTCTCAAGATCTAAGGTTTTAATTTCTCATTTGTTGACTTCACCATGATCAAAACTTAGTGATCCAATATATGAATCATGTTTGATGGTCTACAATCTAATTCTATTTTCAAAAATTTTTCTCTTTTTGTAAAAATACTTATGGTAATTTTATAAATAAAATGAAAAACTTAGATGTATGTGATGATATGAATGTTATGGTAGTAATGAATGATTTGGTTCTAATCATGTAAAGTCAATGCATTTATACATTCACATTGAATTAAAATCACGAATAATCACAAACACCTCTCTAAAAGAACTTTAGCATAATGAGATGGAGTCCTAAGTTCTAATATATGGTAACTGAATTAGAGTAAAATTACAAACCTACTTTTAAATTCTTAAGAGAACACTAAATTGGTTTCAAAATGTGATTTTTAAATATTTCCAAACAATATTTATAAAGATTTTTCAATTCAAAATTTCTCAAATCAAAGTGTTTTATACTCTCAAATGACTCCTCAAAAAGTTTTTTCAGAAATTTGAAACATCAAATCTGTAATATTTCCTCAAACACTACACCATATTTAGAATGAAAAGATGTTTAAGCAAAAACAAAATGCATAAAAAATAAGCATAGCCTTTAGATTAGTTACCCTTGGTAAAGACGCCAAAATGGTCAATTTTCGTACCGACGAGCGAGTCCATTTTTCTCTTATTTCAAAATAAAACATTATTTTTCTATAACACTCTAAAACCATAATATTTTTTGGAATACAAGCAGCATAATTAATCTTTTGGTAGTTAATTATGTAAGTAGACCTTCAACCACATCTCGGTTTAAAAAAGAAAAAGGATTAACTAAGATGAAAATAATCATCTAAAATTACCAAAATTAACCAAGAAATGTTGGTAATTAATTATACTGCTTACAACTTGAGAAGAATTGCCATAGGAACTTGCCTGAAATCAGAAGGAAGTAGGCGAAAAGGGCAATAACCATAACTTTCTTCGCCATTGTCTTTTTATTCTTCTTCTTCCTTCTTCTCTGGCAGATTTTTCCAATCCACTGTGGTCTTTTTGATGCCTTTGTGCTGCTATTTATCTTATTATGAGAAATAATTTCTTTTGATTAACTTCCAAGTATATACTATGCTTTTTGGGAAATAAATGATATTTGATTTGGTCCAGACTACCACATATGATTTCCAGCTGTTTCTATTTTTTCTTAATTTTCATTTTAAAATAAGGATCTTAAGATGAATATCATCTTGTTGTTCTCAATGGGTAGGAGCAGTAGTCCATGACCCATTCCATATCCGCTTAGTTGGATCTGAGTATGGCGTGTTTGAGTGCTCACAGTGAGGACATGTTCTACTTATTGGATCCTATATTTCGTTGGATCCACTTATCTGATTGAACCTTTTCAGGTAATTGAGGCTGAACTAGATCGGGTCATAAGTCGGGTCTTACTTAGGATGGCGATATATCTGATTTGGATTGGATAACTGACCGATCCGATCCGAAAAATTAGATATTGAAAAAAAAATTGATATCTGATTAAGAAATTGAATCGAAATCGGATTTCATAAATGGCATCCAATCGTATTCGGATTCAGACATATATAAATATCTGATCAGATTCGGATTGGGTTCATTTTTAGACAAATATCCAGTATCTAACGCTATTAAATATTGAAAATTGGCAAAATCCGGTTTGAAATTTGGATTCGGATTCGGATATAAATATAAAAATCAAATTCGGATTGCAAAATTGGATTTCAGATTTGGATTCGGATAAGACTTTTTTTATTCGAATTTGAATCCGAACATATGAATATCCGAAAAAATGGATATGATTGAGAATATATCTGATTCGAATCCAATCCGTTGACATCTGTAGTCCCACTAGCAAGTCTCCATAGGGTCGTGTCCATCTCTTCCTAAAGATATACTCTGGTACCAAAATTATAAATTTATCATGATTAATTTCCTATAATGTTATAAGGACAGGTTCTTTGAATTGGAATCAACAAAAATATCAAATCACGTATGCTTTTAATAAGTTATCAAATAAATTTGCCAATTCAGCTGGCAGGTTCAAATAAACACTAATGATTATGAAAGATTTAGCTCATTAATGATACTCTGTGAGATATTATGAACTACTATATTTTCTTTTTTAAGGATTCACAAGTAAGCCTGGGCACCGGGCCGGGCCGCGGCCGGGTACCCGGTACCCGGCTCGACTCATTGCTGGGGTCTTGAAAAATGGTTTAACGGGCCTTTTTTATCGGGCCTGGCCCAGCCTCGTAATTAACGAGCCGGGCTCGGGTTTAAAATACATGTTGTCGGGGGCCCGAAAGGCCCCGTTACTTATTTTTTAAAAAAAATTATGTTAGGGTTTCTTCAACTTGCATTCTTTCTCTCCCGTTCCAGACTTCAAGCCATCGACCATCGTTCATTCAGCCCTGCAACTGCTTGAAACTCCTCTGCGTTTGGTTCTCTGAGTCCCTGTCGCCTATCACCTATCGCCCATCAAGGTTAGGAAGATTCTGCATAATATCCTCAATCCACTGCCCTCTCACCGTCCCCACCACCCTTCTGTGTGTGAAGGTGAAAGAGGGAGAGGGATTGATTCAAGGGAAAGCCTCGCTGCCACCTCTAACAACCTCTATTCTGTTAGTCCATGAGAAGTTGCCGCCTTCATCTGCTTGAGGCTTGTATCCTTTAGCTTACCTCCCCACTCTAATTGACAAGTGAGACTGATGGAGAGCAAAGGGAGTGTGGGAAGAGAGAAATTAAAAGGGAAGGGGAAAGGAAAAGAGGGAGAGTGCAGAGCAACGGAAGAAGGGGGGAGGCACGACACCCTTCCTTGCCCGACAACCAAGCCTGGCCCGAGAAAGCCCGACCCGGCCTGGCAATAATCGAGCCCCGGCTTGGGGCATACACAAAAGCTCGAGGCCCGATAATACAAAAGCCCGGCCCGACCGATAAAGAACGGGCCGGGTCTCGGGCTGCTCTGATGACTTTAACGGGCTTGCATTTGGACATTTTTTTCGGGCTGGGCCGGGCGCTCGGCCCGATGCCCAACCCTATTCAAAAGTGGAGGTACACTTACCAAAGAAACCTTCATGTGCCTATTTTGCAAACTAAGGATAGCATGGGTTCAGATAGAATATCCAATATTCCATTTTAAAATCTGAATTCATGTAGTTGGGTTTGATAAAAATGCATCAGATTAGCATCTTTTCTTACCAAATTCGACTCACATCTCGTGTAAAACTTTGAATGGAAATAGTAACAGGTCATTCTAAAAATCTACCCCAAAAAATGTGACATAGTATTTCAAGAATTTGGCTCAATATTTGTTACTATTTTCATAGTCAAATGGTAAGGTATTCTATACTCTTGCCCGCCCAAAGATGCATTACTTTTGAGAAATTCATTCAATGAACAAGAAATCAAGGAAGCAGGGGCAGAGCCATAGGAGGCATGGGCCATGCCCTTCCCCCAAAAAAACATGAGTAAATTTTTTTTTATCTAAAAGTAATTTAAAAAAACATTTTGCCCCTCGAAATTTCGATTCATATAAATAAGGATTAAGGGATTGGATCGGATTCGGATTTAATAAATAACATGCAATCAAATTTGTATTTGAATTCAGATATACATAAATATCCTATCGGATTCGGATCAAATTCCTTTTTAGACAAATATCCTGTATCTAGTGTGATTAAATTTTGAAAATTGGCAAAATCCAGTTCAGATATCAGATTTGGATTCGGAAATAAATATAAAAATCAGATGCAGATCAGATTCAGATTGTAAAATCAGATTTCAGATTTGAAATCGAATATGACTTTTCTTTATTCAAATTTGAATCTGAATATGTGAATATCCAAAAAAGCATATATGATTAATGATATATCTTATTCAAATCTGATCCATTGACATCTCTACATTCATTCATCTAAATGGTTAAGAAAAAAGTGACAGTCATTTTCATTATCTAGTATTAATTCACCTCTTTCTGCTTGTTTATCTCTCAACCATACATTTCCTTCATATTGATTACCTTGAGAGATTGATGGAGGACTCTGAATAACTATATATATATATATATATATATATATATATATATATATATATATATATATATATATATATATATATATATATATATATATATATATATATATATATATATATGTATGTATGTAAGTAGGGATGCAGTTAAATGAAAAGTTTGAATTTGCAATGTCTTGGTTATGTGCTAAAATTTTAGGTGCCATACGTAAATCTTTGCATGTCAGTTGTGGATTTCGGTGTCTTCGGGAATTGGATAGATAAGTGAGAAAAAATGCTAATGATCTGATTTTTAAAGATCGAATATTGGATTACTTCTGAACCCTTAGTTTCTCTACTTCAGACCAGTAAGAAAACTGGTTTATCAAGATTTCTTTGGTGAGTACCTTGAAACATTGACGTTTGTGAATCTAGAAAGAAGAAAATATAGTAGTTAAGAGTATTATTCGTTTCTGCGTTAATTATCTTTGGAAACCAGTGTTATTTGAACCTATCTGAATTGGCCGATTTTAACAGGAACAGGTGACCCGATTTGTAATTGGATCCAGTTCAGTGTCAATATTGAAATAGGTCGAATCAGATCATAATCAGGTCGAACCAATATGATCTAAATCAAAGTGGGTTGTAATTATTAGAAATCAATATTCACTCCTTAGGGCTGCACACTAGTCAAGTCAAGCTGGAACTTAGTCAGCTGGAGCTCGACTGGGCTAAGAAAACTCGAGCTACAGCTGGGCACGAACCCGGCTCATTTGACTCGTTTACGGGTTAACTCATTTAACTCGTTTAACATGAACCCATGTAAGCATTAACTCATTTAACTCGTGTAAGTGTTAACTCGTTTAACTTGTGTAACTGGTGAAACTGGTTTTGACAATATTATACAAAGTAGCGGTTTTCAAGTCGAGTCAAGTTCTGGAAACTTGAACTCGACCCGTTTATCATTTCGGATATCTTTCTAAGCTCAAACTCAGCTCATATATAAACGAGTTGAGCACGAGCCAAGTCTTTTCGAGCGAGTTTGAGTCAAGCCCGAGTTGGCTCGACACGTTGTGCAGCAGCAGCCATACTCAGATCCACCTAAACAGATATTTTACGGGGCAAGAATTGGACTGCTGCTGCTCCAACCCATTGACAAGGCCTTTATTTTGGAATGGAAATTAAGAAAAATAGCAACAGAAATCTTATATGTTAGGTGCATCCGATCGAACTTAATAAAATATCATTTATTTCCCTAAAAAATATAATTTATATTTGGAAGTTAATTAAAGAAATAATTTATCTGCATAAGATAAATAGCTGCACAGAGGAATCGAAAACACTACAGAAAAAGGCCATCGGTGTTGTGGTGGTACCAATAGTTAGGGGTGGAGCAAGAAATTTTTCATGACCGAGGTTGAAATATGGTTTTTAGAGCCCTGTGTTTTGAAAATTCGAGGGCTAATTTTTGTGGTTTGTGTTGAAAACTTTGCCGGCACTGCAGTTGCTTCCGTGAGTGATATTGCTAGGATCTCTCTATCTCTCCCTCTCTTCGGAGAACATTGATTCGTGATGCATTTCTCTTGTAAATGGCTTAGGCAGCTTGTTACTTATCACTTCCGTAGTCAAAACCATAGCTAATAGACCCCAAAAACCATAGCAAAAAGTATTTTCAGCTACGGTCTTTCTTGTGGCTATTAATTAAAGTGGTTGTAGCAATAGCTCTTGTGGTTATTTACTTTTCTGGGTAATATGGCGAGCTTGAAAAAAACAAAAAAAAGAACTCAAACGCCTCAGAACGAACGGCAACGACCTAGAGGAAGCCCAAACAATAGAATCCGGTAAAAGCAAACGCAGAAGCAATACACAAAAGCACAAATCTGTAAACAACCAGACATCTGAATCATTTGCCTTGGGGAAATTTCTCTTTGCATTATCATGTCACAAAGCCAAAACAAAGATCTTTAGCACGTGATATGGAAACATCCATTGCGTTAAGAAAAAAAACTACAATGCAAAAAAGCAGCCGTCTATAAGAAACGAGCCATGGACAATCCCCAAACAAGGAAGGATGGGAAAAAAGGAAAATATGAAGACTAGTGAAAATGGAGAAGAAGACCGATTTAGAATTAGAACCAACAATCGGGATAGAAAAAAATGGTCGTTAGAAAGAAGGAGATCCGTATTCAGAAACAAAACCGAGATAAATCAATATTGCGAGAAATAAAATTCGTACCCGTGGAGAGTCTCCCAAGAGCAACGAGAGGGAGAGAGATGCGAGGGGTTGGAGGGGAGAGAGAGAGAGATCTGAGGCTTTTAACCTTCCCTTCTCTCCTCTTCGCTCCTCGTTTTGGGTCTTCTCTTTTTCTTTTTCTTTTCTTTTTCTTTTTTTTGGTAGATTTACTTTTTGCTGTTGGTATTTTTCTTTTTCCCTTACAATCTCGAGGCCATAGATCCCGAGAGACGGGGAGGGAGGGAGACAGCGAGATGTCCGAACAGGCAACAACCAGACGTAGTTTCCCTCTGGATGGCAGTTCGAACGTCTCGCTGTCTCCCTCCTTCCCTGTCTCTTCGGATCCATGGCCTCAAAAGTCTCATACACCAGCGAAAAGATTGTATGGGAAAAAGAAAAATACCAACAGCGAAAGTAAATCCACCAAAAAGAAAGAAAAAGAAACAAAAAAGAAAAGAAAAGACCCAAAATGAGGAGCGAGGAGGGAAGGGAAGGTAAAAAGCCTCTGATCTCTCTGTCTCTCTCCCCCTGCTCCCATCTCTCTCCCTTTCGTTGCTCTTGGAAGACTCTCCACAGGTATGATTTTTATTTCTCGTTGTGTTGGTTTATCTCGGTTTTGTTTCTGAATACACGGACCTCTTCTTTCTAATGACCATTTTTCTCTATCTGGATTGTTCATTCTAATTGGGTCTTCTTCTCCATTTTCGATAGTCTTCATATTTTCCTTTTCTTCGCCCATCCTTCCTTCTTTGGGGATTGTTTTTGCGTCGTAGGTTTTTTTTTTTTCTTAACGCAATGGATGTTTCCATATCACGTGCAAAAGATCTTTGTGACATGCTAATGGAAAGAGAATTTTCCCCAAGGCAGATGATTCGGACGTCGGGTTATTTATAGATCTGTGCTTTTGTGTATTGCTTCCATGTTTGCTTTTACGGAGATCTATTGTATGGGGCTCCTCTAGGTCGTTGTCGTTCGATCTGGGGCGTTTGAGTTCTTTTTTGGTGATTATATTGCCATAGGATCAACATTTATCTGAATTGTATGTGATGATAGGAATGTTTTTAAATTAATGTTATGTTATAAATGAATGATTTGTTTTTAATCACGTAGGGTCAATGTATTCATACATCCACATTCATTTAAAATAATGAATGATCACAAATATCTCTCTAAAAGAACTTAAGCAAAATAAAATTGAGCTCTAAATAGATAATAAGAGCAAAATCACAAACTTATTTTTAAATTCTTAAGTAAACACTAAATTTCTTTCGAAATGTGATCTTCAAATGTTTCCAAACAATATTTGTAAAGATATTTCAATTCAAACTTTTCCAAATCAAAATGTTTTGTACTCTCAAATGACTCCTCGAAAACTTTCTCAAAAATTAGAAACATGAAATCTTCAGCATTTCCTCAAATACCGCACTACATTTAGAATGAAAATATATTTAAACAAAAGCAAAATGCATCAAAAATAAGCATAGCTTGTAGATTGGTTACCCTGGTAAAGATGGTAGGAAGAGTCAATTCTCTCTCTTTCATTTTAAAATAAAACCTAATTTTTCCGGAGCACTCCAAAAACCAAAATATTTTGAGGATGAAGACTAACATCTTCATATTTTTAGTTTGGTGTGGTCAAATCTAGTATTCATTTTTTCTTGAGTATTTTCCCCAAAAACATAGGAAAAGTTAGCACTTCTCCAAAGCCAACTCTACTTATTTGATACTTTTTCTAAAAAGAGCCTCCCTTGTTAAATGTAACTATAAAAGGTAGTCCCTTTTCTGAAATTAAACAAAATGCAGTCCAAAAATAGAAATTAATTTTTTGTTAGTTATTTATGTAAGTAGAACTTCAACCACATCTCGGTTTAAAACAGACAAAGAAAATAAGCATCTAAAAGTACCAAAATTAACCAAGAAATGTCGGAAATTAATTATACTCCCTATAACATGAGAAGAATTTGCTACAGGAACTTACCTGAAATCAGAAGAAAGTACACGAAAAGGGCAATAACCATAACTTTCTTCGCCATTGTCTTCTTCTTCTTCTTCTTCCTTCTTCTTCTTCTTCCTTCTTCTCTCAGCAGATCTTTCCAATCCACTGTGGTGTTTTGGGTGCCTTTGTGCTGCTATTCATCTTATTATGAGAAATAATTTCTTTTGAATAACTTCCAAGTATATACTATGCTTTTTGGGATATAAATGATCCAGACTACCATATATGATTTCCACCTGTTTCTATTTTTTCTTAATTTTCATTTTAAAATAAGGGTCTTAAGATGAATATCATCTTGTTGTTCTCAATGGGTCGGAGCAGTAGTCCATGACCCATTCCATATCTGCTTAGTTGGATCTGAGTGTGGCGTGTTTGAGAGCTCACAGTGAGGACATGTTGTACTTATTGGATCCTATATTTCGTTGGATCCACTTATCTGATTGAACCTTTTCAGGTAATTGAGGCTGAGGTCATAAGTCGGGTCTTACTTAGAGATGTCAATATATCCGATTTGGATCGGATAACTGACCGATCCGATCCGAAAAATTAGATATTGAAAAAAAAATTGATATCTGATTAAGAAATTGGATCGAAATCGGATTTCATAAATGGCATCCATTCGGATTCAGATATATATAAATATCTGATCAGATTCGGATCGGGTTCATTTTTAGACAAATATCCAGTATCTAATGCTATTAAATATTGAAAATTGGCAAAATCCGGTTTGAAATTTGGATTCGGATTCGGATATAAATATAAAAATCAAATTCGAATTGCAAAATTGGATTTCAGATTTGGATTCGGATAAGACTTTTTTTATTCGAATTTGAATCCGAACATATGAATATCCGAAAAAACGGATATGATTGAGAATATATCTGATTCGAATCCAATCGGTTGACATCTGTAGTCCCACTAGCAAGTCTCCATAGGGTCGTGTCCATCTCTTCCTAAGGATATACTCGAGTACCAAAATTATAAATTTATCATGATTAATTTCCTATAATGTTATAAGGACAGGTTCTTTAAATTGGAATCAACAAAAATATCAAATCATGTATATTTTTAATAAGTTATCAAATAAATTTGCCAATTCAGCTGGTTGGTTCAAATAAACACTAATGATTATGAAAGATTTAGCTCATTAATGATACTCTGTGAGATATTATGAACTACTATATTTTTTTTTTTTAAGGATTCACAAGTAAGCCTGAGCACCGGGCTGGGCCGCCGCCGGGTACCCGGTACCCAGCTCAACTCACGCCCGGGTCCGAGCCTTGAAAAATGGTTTAAAGGGCCTTTTTTATCGGGCCTGGCCCAGTCCCGTAATTAACGGGCCGGGCTCGGGTTTAACATACATGTTGTCGGGGGCCCGAAAGGCCCGGTTACTTATTTAAAAAAAAAAATATGTTAATGTTTCTTACTTGCATTCTTTCTCTCCCGTTCCAACTTCAAGCCATCGACCATCGTTCATTCATTCAGCCCTGCAACTGCTTGAAACTCCTCTGCGTTTGGTTCTCTGAGTCCCTGTCGCCCATCGCCCATCAAGGTTAGGAAGATTCTGCATAATATCTTCAATCCACTGCCCTCTGACCGTCCCCACCACCCCTCTATGTGTGAAGGTGAAAGAGGGAGAGGGATTGATTCAAGGGGAAGCCTCGCTGCCACCTCGAACAACCTCTATTCTGTTAGTCCCTGATAAGTTGCCGCCTTCATCTGCTTGAGGCTTGTATCCTTTAGCTTACCTCCCCACTCTGATTGACGAGTGAGACTGATGGAGAGCAAAGGGAGTGTGGGAAGAGGGAAATTAAAAGGGACAGGGAAAGGAAAAGAGGGAGAGTGCACAGCAACGGAAGAAGGGGGGAGGCACGACACCCTTCCTTGCCCGACAACCAAGCCTGGCCCGAGAAAGCCCCACCCGGCCTGGCAATAATCGGGCCCGGCTTGGGGCATACACAAAAGCTCGAGGGCCGATAATACAAAAGCCCGGCCCGGCCGATAAAGAACGGGCCGGGTCTCGGGCTGTTCTGATGACTTTAACGGGCTTGCATTTGGACATTTTTTTCGGGCTGGGCCAGGCGCTCGGCCCGATGCGCAGCCCTATTCACAAGTGGAGGTACACTTACCAAAGAAACCTTCATGTGCCTATTTTGCAAACGAAGGATAGCATGGGTTCAGATAGAATATCCAATATTCCATTTTAAAATCTGAATTCATGTAGTTGGGTTTGATAAAAATGCATCAGATTAGCATCTTTTCTTACCAAATTCGACTCACATCTCGTGTAAAACTTTGAATGGAAATAGTAACAGGTCATTCTAAAAATCTACCCCAAAAAAATGTGACATAGTATTTCCAGAATTTGGCTCAATATTTGTTACTATTTTCATAGTCAAATGGTAAGGTATTCTATACTCTTGCCCGCCCAAAGATGCATTACTTTTGAGAAATTCATTCAATGAACAAGAAATCAAGGAAGCAGGGGCAGAGCCATAGGAGGCATGGGCCATGCCCTTCCCCCAAAAAAACATGAGTAAATTTTTTTTTATCTAAAAGTAATTTAAAAAAACATTTTGCCCCTCGAAATTTCGATTCATATAAATAAGGATTAAGGGATTGGATCGGATTCGGATTTAATAAATAACATGCAATCAAATTTGTATTTGAATTCAGATATACATAAATATCCTATCGGATTCGGATCAAATTCCTTTTTAGACAAATATCTTGTATCTAATGTGATTAAATTTTGAAAATTGGCAAAATCCAGTTCAAATATCATATTTGGGTTCGGAAATAAATATAAAAATCAGATGCGGATCGGATTCAGATTGTAAAATCAGATTTCAGATTTGGAATCGAATACGACTTTTCTTTTTTCAAATTTGAATCTGAATATGTGAATATCCAAAAAAACAGATATGATTAATGATATATCTAATTCAAATTTGATCCATTGACATCCCTACATCCATTCATCTAACCAGTGCCATCATCTGATCCAACATGATGGATGGTTAAGAAAAAAGTGACAGTCATTTTCATTATCTAGTATTAATTCACCTCTTTCTGCTTGTTTATCTCTCAACCATACATTTGCTTCATATTGATTACCTTGAGAGATTGATGGAGGACTCTGAATAACTATATATATATATATATATATATATATATATATATATATACATATACAAAGTAGCGGTTTTCAAGTCGAGTCAAGTTCCGGAAACTTGAACTCGACTCGTTTATCATTTCGGATATCTTTGTAAGCTCAAACTCAGCTCATATATAAACGAGTTGAGCACGAACCAAGTCTTTTCGAGCGAGTTTGAGTCAAGCCCGAGTTGGCTCAACACGTTGTGCAGCAGCAGCCATACTCAGATCCACCTAAACAGATATTTTACGGCGCAGGAATTGGATTGCTGCTGCTCCAACCCATTGACAAGGCCTTTATTTTGAAATGGAAATTAAGAAAAATAGCAACAGAAATCTTATATGTTAGGTGCATCCGATCGAACTTAATAAAATATCATTTATTTCCCTAAAAAATATATTTTATATTTAGAAGTTAATTAAAGAAATAATTTATCTAGATAAGATAAATAGCTGCACAGAGGAATCGAAAACACTACAGAAAGATAAGTTGGCCATCGGTGTTGTGGTGGTACCAATAGTTAGGGGTGGAGCAAGAAATTTTTCATGACCGAGGTTGAAATATGGTTTCTAGAGCCCTGTGTTTTGGAAATTCGAGGCCTAATTTTTGTGGTTTGTGTTGAAAACTTTGTGGGCACTGCTGTTGCTTCGGTGAGTGATATTGCTAGGATCTCTCTCTCTCCCTCTCTTCGGAGAACTTTGATTCCTGGTTCATTTCCATTGTAAATGGCTTAGGCAGCTCGTTACTGATCACTTCGGTAGTCAAAACCATAGTAGAAAGTATTTTCAGCAACGTCTTTCTTGTGGCTATTAATTAAAGTGGTTGTAGCAATAGCTCTTGTGGTTATTTACTTTTCTGGGTAATATGGCGAGCTTGAAAAAAACAAAAAAAAAAGAACTCAAACGCCTCAGAACGAACGGCAACGACCTAGAGGAAGCCCAAATAATAGAATCCCGTAAAAGCAAACGCGGAAGCAATACACAAAAGCACAAATCTGTAAACAACCAGGACATCTGAATCATTTGCCTTGGGGAAAATTCTCTTTTCATTATCATGTCACAAAGCCAAAACAAAGATCTTTTGCACGTGATATGGAAACATCCATTGCGTTAAGAAAAAAGACTACAATGCAAAAAAGCAGCCGACTATAAGAAAACGAGCCATGGACAATCCCCAAAGAAGGAAGGATGGGCGAAAAAAAGGAAAATATGAAGACTAGTGAAAATGGAGAAGAAGACCGAATTAGAATTAGAACGAACAATCGGGATAGAGAAAAATGGTCGTTAGAAAGAAGCAGATCCGTATTGAGAAACAAAACCGAGATAAATCAACATTGCGAGAAATAGAATTCGTACCCGTGGAGAGTCTCCCAAGAGCAACGAGAGGGAGAGAGCTGCTAGGGGTGGAAGGGAGAGAGAGAGAGATCTGAGGCTTTTTACCTTCCCTTCTCTCCTCGCTCCTGGTTTTGGGTCTTCTCTTTTTTTTTTTCTTTTTTTGGTAGATTTACTTTTGCTGTTGGTGTTTTTCTTTTTCCCATACAATCTGTCCAGAGAGTTTTGAGGCCATAGATCCTGAGAGACCGGGAGGGAGGGAGACAGCGAGACGTCCGAACAGGCAACAACCAGACGTAGTTTCCCTCTGGATGGCAGTTCAAACGTCTCGCTGTCTCCCTCCCTCCCTGTCTCTTGGGATCCACGGCCTCAAAAAGTCTCCAGACACCAGCGAAGCGAAAAGATTGTATGGGAAAAAGAAAAATACCAACAGCAAAAGTAAATCTACCAAAAAAATGAACAAGAAAAAGAAAAGAAAAGACCCAAGACGAGGAGCGAGAAGAGAAGGGAAGGTAAAAAGCCTCTGATCTCTCTCTTTCTCCCCCCTCTCCCATCTCTCTCCCTTTCGTTGCTCTTGGAAGACTCTCCACAGGTACGATTTTTATTTCTCGCTGTGTTGGTTTATCTCGGTTTTGTTTCTGAATACGGACCTCTTCTTTCTAATCACCATTTTTCTCTATTTCCATTGTTCGTTCTAATTCTAATTCGGTCTTCTTCTCCATTTTCGGTAGTCTTCATATTTTCCTTTTTTTCGCCCATCCTTCCTTCCTTGGGGATTGTCCACGGCTCATTTTCTTACAGTCAGCTGCCTTTTTGCGTCGTAGTTTTTTTTTTTTTTTCTTAACGCAATGGATGTTTCCATATCACGTGCAAAAGATCTTTGTTTGGCTTTGTGACATGCTAATGGAAAGAGAATTTTCCCCAAGGCAGATGATTCGGACGTCGGGTTATTTACAGATCTGTGCTTTTGTGTATTGCTTTCATGTTTGCTTTTACAGAGATCTATTGTATGGGGCTCCTCTAGGTCGTTGTCGTTCGATCTGGGGCGTTTGAGTTCTTTTTTGGTGATTATATTGTTATAAGATCAGCATTTATCTGAATTGTATGTGATGATAGGAATGTTTTTAAATGAATGTTATGTTATAAATGAATGATTTGTTTTGAATCACGTAGGGTCAATGCATTCATACATCCACATTCATTTAAAATAATGAATGATCACAAATATCTCTCTAAAAGAACTTAAGCAAAATGAAATTAAGCTCTAAATAGATAGTAACCAAATTAGAGAAAAATCACAAACCTCTTTTTAAATTCTTAAGTGAACACTAAATTTCTTTTGAAATGTGATCTTCAAATGTTTCCAAACAATATTTGTAAAGATATTTCAATTCAAATTTTTCCAAATCAAAATGTTTTGTACTCTCAAATGACTCCTCGAAAACTTTCTCAAAAATTAGAAACATGAAATCTTCAGTATTTCCTCAAACACCGCACTACATTTAGAATGAAAATATATTTAAACAAAAGCGAAATGCATCAAAAATAAGCATAGCTTTTAGATTGGTTACCCCTGGTAAAGATGCGAGGAAGAGTCAATTTTCTCTCTTTCATTTTAAAATAAAACCCAATTTTTCTGGAGCACTCCAAAAAATCAAAATATTTTGAGGATGAGGACTACCATCTTCATATTTTTAGTTTGGTGTGGTCAAATCTCGTATTCATTTTTTCTTGAGTATTTTCCCAAAAAACATAGGAAAGTTAGCACTTATCCAAAGCGAACTGTACTTATTTGATACTTTTTCTAAAAAGACCCTCCCTTGTTAAATGTAACTATAAAAGGTAGTCCCTTTTCTGAAATTAAACAAAATGCAGTCCAAAAATAGAAATTAATTTTTTGTTAGTTATTTATGTAAGTAAAACTTCAACCACATCTCGGTTTAAAACAGACAAAGGATTAACTAAAGTGAAAATAAGCATCTAAATTACCAAAATTAACCAAGAAATGTCGGTAATTAATTATACTGCTCATAACTTGAGAAGAATTTGCTACAGGAACTTACCTGAAATCAGAAAAAAGTACACGAAAAGGGCAATAACCATAACTTTCTTTGCCATTGTCTTCTTCTTCTTCTTCTTCTTCCCTCTTCTCTCGGCAAATCTTTCCAATTCACTGTGGTGTTTTTGATGCCTCTGTGCTGCTATTTGTCTTATTATGAGAAATAATCTCTTTTGAATAACTTCCAAGTATATACTATGCTTTTGGGGAAATAAATGATCCAGACTACCATATATGATTTCCAGCTGTTTCTATTTTTCTTAATTTTCATTTTAAAATGAGGATCTTAAGATGAATATCATCTTGTTGTTCTCAATGGGTCGGGGCAGCAGTGCATGATCCAGTTCATATCTGTTTAGTTGGATGTGAGTATGTCGTGTTCGTGTGCTCACAGTGAGGACTTGTTCTACACACTATTTGGATCCTATATCTGGTTGGATCCGCTTAACTTATTGAACTTTTTCAGGTAGTTGACTAATTGAGAATGAACTAGATCAGGTCATAAGTCGGGTCCCACTTCGGGATGTCAATATATCCAATTTGAATTCGATATCTGACTGATCTAATCCAGAAAATCGGATATGGGAAAAAAAATTAATATCCGATTAAGAAATCCAATCGGATTCGGATTTAATAAATGGTATCTGATTGGCGGATTCAGATTTAGATACAAATTCTGATGGGATTCATTTTTAGACAAATATCTAATATCTAATGCTATTAAATTTTGAAAATGGGCAAAATCCGGTTCAAAATTCAGATTGAGATTCAGATATAAATATTAGGATCGGATTCGGATTGTAAAATCAAATTTTGGATTCGGATTTGGATATGACTTTTCTTTATTCAAGTTCGAATTCGAACATATGCATGTTCGAAAAAACATATATAATTAAGAATATATGTGATCCGAATCCGATCTGTTGACATCGAAATCTTTTCTTACCAAATTTGGCTTGTATCCAATGTCCACGGGCATCGAGATGCATGTAAAACTTTGATTGAAACCAGTAACAAGTCATTCCATAAATATACCCTAAAAATGTGACATATTATTTCATGAATTTGCCTCAATATTTGTTACTATTTTCACTGTCAAACAGTAGGGTAATCTATACTCTTGCCCAAAGATGCATTGCTTTTGATAAATTCATTCAATGAATAAGAAATCGGTAAACTAGCTGGTTGGAAGCACTGTTAGAGCCACAAGAGGCAAGGCCACCCCCGAAAAACACCAGTAAATTTTTTTTAAAAAAAATCTAAAAGTTATTTAAAAAAAATTATCCTATATAAAAATGTTGAAAATTTATATTTTGACTCCAGTCAAAATTTTGAAACTATAATTTGGTCCCTCTAATGAAAATATCTCATCTTTCACTTTTGGGACCAAATGAAAACCGAACCCATAGTCTTTTCCAAAATTTCATAAAAACTGTACAATATCCACACAGTTTTCATGTCATAAATTAAAAATAATAATATATCCACAAAGGCATCCAGTTGATTTCAATTTGAATCTATCATTTCAGAGTCATCCAACCATCCAACCATGACCATATTATCCAACGTGATAGATAATTAAAAAAACAATAAGAAAAAAGTGATATGCATTTTCATTATCTAGTATTAATTCACACATTATATTTATATATATATATATATGTGTGTGTGTGTGTGTGTTATAGGTGCCCTATGGAAATCTTTGCATGTAAGTTTTGGATTTTGATGTCTTATAGGGAATTGGATAGATAGATAAGTGAGAAAAAAATGCTAACGATCTGATTTTTAATTTTTTGTTTTTCAAAGAATCCAAATACTTGAATTCACATTTAAGAACGAATATTGGATTACTTCTGAACCCTTAGTTTCTTTAATTCAGACCAGTAAGAAAACTGGTTTATTAAGATTTCTTTGGTAAGTACTTTGAAACATTGGTGCTTATGAATTCATAAAGCAGAAAATATAGTATTTAGCGTATTATTCATAGTCACAAATAATGCCTTGGAGTTTCAAACAGTGAGGTTTTTCTCGAGCATAATATGGCAAGCTTGAAAAAAAAAGAAAAAAATAAAAAAATACAGGAATTTTTTTAAAATTTTAAAAAACTAAAAATGAGGAGAAAAAATAATTGAGAAACTAAAAATACAAACATCACAAATAAATATATTTACAGAAAATAAAAATAGAAAATAAAAAAAACTGTTTGGCATTAACAAACTGAAAAAAAAATGAAAAAGGTGAAAAAAAAAACATTAAAAACATGTTTTTTCCGTTTTTAATATTTTTTTAAAATGTGTTTTTTTAAGTTTTAATGCATTTTTCACTCTTTTTTTAATGCATTTTTTGTGACTATGGTATTATTCGTTGTTCTGTTAAGTATCTTCGGAAAAACCTGCCTGAATTGGCCGATTTGAATTGAATTGGTGACCCAATTTATTATTTGATCCAATGCAACGTCAAGATTGAAACAGGTCGAATCAGATCATAATTAGGACGAACCAATACAATCCTAATCAATAATACACGAGGGTGGGTCCGAATTGTAAGAAATTGATATTCATGTCCTAGGGCTGCACACTAGTCAAGTCGAGCCCAAGCTTAGCCAGCACAAGCTCGACTGGGCTCAAAAAACTTGAGCTTGAGTTAGGCTCGAACTCGTTTCAAGCTCCTTATAGCAAGCTCCAGCTCGAGTCAACTACACAAAATCGAACTCGAACTCCGTTAGTTTAACCCATTAGACTCGTTTGGGTGCTAACTCGTTTAACATGAACTCGTATAAGCATTAACTCTTTTAACTTGTGTAACTCGTTTAACTTGTGTAACTTGTGAAACTGGTTTTGACAATATTATATAGAGGACCGGTTTCCAAGTCGAGTCAAGTTCCTCAAACTTGAACTCGACTCGTTTATCAATTCAAGTATCTTTGTAAGCTCAAACTAGGCTCATTCATAAACGTGTCACGCACGAACCGAGCATTTTCGAGCGGGTTTGAGTCGAGCTTGAGTTCTGCAAACCTAAACAGAATCAGATCCACCTAAACAGATATTTTACTGGGCAGGAATTGGACTGCTGCAGCTTCGACCCATTGACAAGGCCTTTATTTTGAAAAGGAAAATAAGAAAAATGGCAACAGAAATCATATATGTTAGGTGCATCCGGTGGAACTTAATGAAATAACATTTATTTCCCTAAAAAGTATAATTTAAATTTGGAAGTTAATTAAAGAAATAAGCTCTCCAGAAAAGATAAATAGCTTTCCAGATGAATCGAAAACACTACAGTGAATGAGAGCTAATTTTTGGGGCTTTCTAGAATTTCTACTAACTTTTGGGGCTTTCTGGATCCCCCTGTTTTGGAAATTCGAGGGTTAATTTCTGTGGTTTGTGGTGAGTGATATTGCTAGGATCTCTCTCTCTTCGGGAAACATCGATTCCTGATGCATTTCTCTTGTGAATGGCATAGGCTGCTCGTTACCGATCTTTTTGGTAATCTTGTTATTACGTATTGTATCTTAAACAAGAAATTTATTTGCATAGTTCTTCGATAATTTGTTAGCTGCAATTGTAATCAGGGTTGGAGATAGAAATTTTTTTGTTGCATGAACTGAAATATACTTTCAAAATTTTAACAAGAATCAAAATATAGATTTTCAATTTTTTTATATAGACTAAACTAAAATTTTCAAAATTTCAATGTAGTTTTTTTTTTTAATCTTTAGAGTCCCATAGTCACAGAAAAAGTGTTTTTTTTTTTTTTGTTTTGAAAAAAGCAATAAATTATCTGTTTAAAACTTAAAAAAAAACATGTTTTCTGAGAAAAAAACGTTAAAAGCTTAAAAACACGTTTTTTTCGCTTTTTTTAACTCTTTTCATTTTTTTCAGTTTTTTTAACAACAAACAGTTTTTTACCGCTGCCATATTCGTTTTATATGCTATTTCCAGCTATGTCTTATTTATATGTTCTTTCTATTTTGGATGTAAGGAGAAACTTAGCTAGATATTTTACAGCTGCCGTATTCGTTTTTAACTTCATAGCTTCCGTGGTTGTCTTTTTGAGGGTGTCGTATGTGATGGATAAATGTCTCGTGAGGTTCAATAACATCCTGGCCTTTTTAATAAGTGATTATAACTTATATAAATTAAAACCATTTAGATTGTGTTTGATTCACTTCAGATCTTGTATCTGTGATGATCTAAGTTCTTACTATCTCAGATACATGGATTTAAGATCAGACCCCAACATGTAGTCTAGGATCCTCATTTTGTTTAAAATGTGGACTTCCTAAAACACACCTTTTTATGCAGCCTCAGATCTAAGATCCGATACTATAAAAGACCAAGATGTTACTGAAACTCAAGAGACATTTGTCAGTCACATGCGATACCTTTAGAAAGACAATCACGGAAGCTATGAAGTTACAAACTCATACAGCAGTGTAGAACATCGAACAAAACTGTGGTGCCAAGTTTCTCCTTGCATGCGGTACTTGAAGCCCTACGAAGCTTCAAATAAAGCTTTCCAAAAATGAGAAATCAAGTTTGGTCACTCATATTCCAATGATATACTTACTGATGATAAATGATAACTCTAGTCCAACTAACTTCAAGAAAAATCTTAGTTGCCATAAAATAAAACACAAAAGATTGGATATAACACCATAAAAACAAAACGAACAGACCCATTGAAACTAATAAATTATCGAAGAACTATGCAGAACATATTTTATGCGAATACATTTCTTGCTTAAGACGCAATATTTAAGATATAATAACAACAGTATCGAAAAGATCGGTAATGAGCAGCCCAATCCATTTTATTCTATGGACTGGCGCTTTTATGAGAAATGCATCAGGAACCAATGTTCAACGTGGGGAGAAAAATCTTTGAAACATCACTCCGCTACTCACCGAAGCAACAACAATTCAGACAAAGTGTCCAACACAAACCACAAAAATTAGCCCTCAAATTTCCAAAACACAGGGCTATGAAAAATCAGCGGATCCCCCAAAAATATTATCATCATCGACACTACGACAAAAAAGGTCACTTCCATAGTCAAAACCATGGCTAATAGACCACAAAAACTGTACCAGAAAGTTTGTTTCAGCCACGGTCTTTCTTGTCGCTATTAATTAAAGTGGTTGTAGCAATAGCTCTTGTGGTTATTTACCTTTTGCCATGATTTAGACTATGGTTTCTATAACTACCAGCGATGATCTATTTGAATATATATATATATATATGTGAACAGCGATGATCTATTTGAATATATATATATATATATGTGAACAAAGAAAGATTGTTAACACCATACTCACAAATAACGTCTCAAAATTTTAAACGGTGAGGTTTTTCTCGAGTAATATGGCAATCTTCAAAAAAACAGAAAAAGAACTCAAATGCCTCAGTACACAAAAGTAGAGATCTGCAAACAACCCGACATCTGAATCATCTGCCTTGGGGAAAATTCTCTTTCCATTATCATGTCACAAAGCCAAAACAAAGATCTTTTGCACGTGATATGGAAACATCCATTGCGTTAAGGAAAAATACTACGATGCAAAAAAGCAGCTGACTGTGACTGTAAGAAATGAGCCATGGACAATCCCCAAAGAAGGAAGGATGGTCGAAAAAGGAAAAATATGAAGACTCCCGAAAATGGAGAAGAAGACAGAATTAGAATTAGAATGAACAATCGGGATAGAGAAAAATGGTCGTTAGAAAAAACATGTTTTTTGAGAAAAAAAACGCTAAAAAGCTTAAAAACACGTCTTTTTCTCTCTTTTTTTACTCTTCATTTTTTTTCAATTTTTTTAACAACAAACACATATTCGTTTTATATGTTATTTCCAGCTATGTCTTATTTATATGTTATTTCAATTTTGGATGTAAGGAGAAACTTCGCTGGACATTTTACAGCTGCCATATTAGTTTTTAACTTTATAGCTGCGGTGGTTGTCTTTTTGAGGGTGTCGAATGTGATGGATAAATGTCTCTTGAGGTTCAATAACATCCTGACCTTTTTAATAAAGGATTACAACTTATATAAATTAAAACCATTTAAAATTGTGTGCGACGATCTAAGATCTTAGGATCTCAGATACATGGATTTAAGATCAGATCCCAACATGTAGCCTAAGATCCTCGTTTTGTTAAAAATGTGGACTTCTTAAAACACACCTTTTTATGCAGCCTCAGATCTAAGATCCGATATTATAAAAGACCACGATGTTACTAAAACTCAAGAGACGTTTGTCAGTCACATGCGATACCTTCAGGAAGACAATCACGGAAGCTATAAAGTTACAAATGAATACAGCAGCGCAAAGCATCACAGAAAGCTCTGGGGACAAGTTTCTCCTTGCATGCGATAGTTGAAGCCAAAATGGAATAGTTACAAAACTTCAAGTAAAGCTTACCAAAAATGAGAAATCAAGTTTGGTCACTCATATTCCAAAAATGGCTAATAGACCCAAAAAGCACAGCCGAAAGTATTTTCAGCTACCGTCATTCTTGTGGCTATTAATTAAAGGTTGCAGCAGTCGTTGTTCTTATTATTTACTTTTTGTCATGGTTTAGATCATAGTCACAAATAATGTTTCGGACTTTTAAACGGTAAGATTTTTCTCGGTTATAATATGACAAGCTTGAAAAAAATGAGAAAAATACGATAAAGTTTTTAAAATTTTAAAAAACAAAAAATAGGGAGAAAATAAAATAAGTGAGAAACTAATAACACAAACATCAAAAGATAAGTATATTTGCAAAAAATGAAAAAAAAAAGTGAAAAAAAAAAGTAGAAAAAACTAGAAGTTTTTACATTTTTTTCAAAAAACATGTTTTCCAAAAAAATGTGTTTTTTTAAGTTATAAACTGTCATATAAATTTTTCACGTTTTTTTTTTAAAAAAAGAACTTGTTTTCTATTACTATATTTTAAATTATGGTCATTGTAACTACTGGGGATGATTTACCTGAACTATTAGCCATGGATTTCTTTTTAGCTGTTACTTGCAATAGCCACAATAATTTATGCATCAACCATAAAAAGAATCATATATGGGTATTACAATTATTTTGACTTTTGTTTCATATATATATATATATATAATGAAAGAAAAAGATGTTGTTAACACAATGACTATGTATTATAAGAGATATTGTTTACAGATTTTAAAGTTACATAGAATTATTAAAAAACAGGGGTCCCTTGAGCACTCCTGTTTCTATCTCATCTGATAGATCCACAGCCATTTCCTGTTGGAGTAGAGAAAAGAAATGAATAAAAAGAGGCTTTTACATATCTAGATAACATCACGGGCATTAGTGATTTTTATTTGGAAAGGAATAATCACTTTCAATATTATGTCACAACATTCTACCATATAATCCTTGTTAGCTGTATAACTTGCACATATTATCAGTATTTTGTTTTGGAAGGTAATATCCAGGAGCAACCTATCTTAGAACTTAAATACAAAGGAAAAAATAAAGCTCTTCGAATAGTCAAATCTGCAGTGCTTCGAAATTATTTTTAATCATCGGTCTATGGCAATAATATGAACTGCCCCTACCATGAACTTCTAAATGCACATCAAATGTGAGTTCCAACAATATGATTATGATATGACTTTCAAAGCTAAAAAGTTTAACGAAACTAAGCATCAATAAACATTAGCAACTTGCTAGTCATATAGGACATGAATTTGTTAGACTCCTGCTACCAAAAAAGCAACACAACTAGACAGTGGTGAACCTAGAATGTTTTGGGCACTAAAGATCTCTTGCTTAGAAGAATGAGTGGTTGTAGCGTAATGACTCAGGTATGGTATGGACACCACATGCGGCTAGACCTACGTCCAGCTTAATCACAATGCAAGATTTCAGGGGCTGGCATGAGCGAGCCCACGTCAACCACGCAGTAGCTCCACTACCGCAACTAGATATGCAATATTACCCTTTGTTACAAATAATGTCTCGGAATTTTAAACGGTGAGGTTGAAAAATACAATAAAAAATGATATTTAAAAAAAAATTAAAAAAAGAGAATAAAAATAGAGAAAAATAAAACAAGTTAAAAAATAATAACGCAAATATCAAAAGATAAGTAGATTTGTAACAAATAAAAAAAAACTGCTTTGCATTAAAAAATGAAAAAAAAAAGTGAAAAGAATGCGAAAAAACGCATTTAAAACGTGTTAAAAATGCACTTTTTTCGTTTTTCACATTTTTTTCAAGAAAAAGCGTTTACAGCATTTCATTTTCTCACATTTTTTTTCAAAAATGACATGTTTTTTGTGACTATGATATTACCTTATTCATAATGTTGGAAGCCGTCTCCATTGAATAATAATGCCAATTGAATATCACTGGAAGGAGGCCATTTTTGTTGCATATATATATATATATATATATATATATATATATATATATATATATATATATATAATATTTTGAGTAGAAAGCACTGATTCACCAGCACAGGTTTAATGTGGGCGTTTTAGAAAATTTTTAGGTCATCTCAATACAATTTTTCATTTTCTCAATGAAACTTTTGATATGCAGGTGTGGCCCATACCTGACCCCATTGCTTAGGGATTCGCTTTTCCATTTTGTCTTCGTCAGAGATTGACGCGGTGGCTTGTGAAAGTGTTCAATGCACCACGGTTTGCGGTCGAGCAGGCGTTTGAAAGATTCCCAAGTTATTTTTCAGTTGTTCACTGACACATACAATCTAAGCTCCGAACAGAAGCCCAATCTTGGGGGGCAATTGGTCACACAGGCCCACAAAAAGAGTTTACTTCATATTATAAATATTTCATAGCAGTTTTTCTCATTTATATATTTTGGTGCTTTAAAATTTTAAAATTATATTACTACTTCCTTAAATTTTATATATATATATATCGACAGTCACCCAGCTAACTCAAGAAGGCCGTATGATCTATCATGATAGACAGCTGCGACAACTCTATAAAGAAAATTTTCTTCAGTTTTTTCTTCAACCATTCATCAGGATTGATTTACTTTTGGACAGCTTGTACATACATATTGGTTAAAACATTTGACCATTTCATTATGCATGTTCCATTTCTCTTTCTCTCTCTACATTATATATTTATATATATATATATATATATATATATATATATATATAATGTAGAGAGAGAGAGAGAGAGAGAGAGAGAGAGAGAAAGGAACATGCATAATGAAATGGTCAAATGTGGTAACCAAGAAAAAGCAAACACACACTTCTCAGGCATACAAGAACACAAGAGATATGAACAGAAGGGAGGGCTAGTCGGCTACACCTCACTCTAAGACAGACAATAGATTAAGGTGATGAGCTCAAAGTGCAAGGAAAACTAAATTGTGGTGCCCCAAACTCATCATAAATAAATTATCAGATCTGCTGAAATCCGACGGCTGTGATGAAAAGAAATAGTCTCCCAGGTTGAGCTCTGATCAATACTAAGTTTAATAAATGGCTTTAGATTCACCTCAAGGGGCGCGGTACAATCGGGGTAGCAAGGTGACTTGTACTCAAAGTCTTAAGGTTTGAAAGTGTGATGCTCGAATTGAAAGATGTATCATAGGTCCATCCAACTATGAAATAAAACAAAACCCTTGAAACATAAAGATATGTAGGAATAAACAATTAAAAAGAAAAAAATGGTCTTAGTTACGGGTGAATTACGAGTCAAGCTCGACTCATTAAACCTCGTCTAGTGAACGAGTTCGAGCCGAGTCATTTGCTTAACGAGTCGAGCTCGAGTTCATGAGCCGAGTTCGAGCCTTAATCGAGTCTGATGAGTCTTAATCAAGTCGATATATTCAAATGAGTTTACGAGTTTGCCGAGCCTTAATCGAGTCGAGCTCGAACTCAACACATAACGATGAATATCAATTTCTATGAATCAAACGAGTTTGTCGAGCCTTAATCGATTCAAGTTTGAGCTCGAGCTCAACACGTAACGATGAATATCAATTCTATTCAACCGAGTTTGTTGAGTCTTGATCGAGTTGAGCTCGGGCTCAACACATAACTGTTGAGTCGAGCTCGATCTGCTTCCGTCGAGCTATTCTCGAGAACTCGGGGTTTCATTAGTCGAACTAAACTTGAGCTGACTGAATTCGAGCTCGACTGGACTCGTGTTCACCCCTAACTTTAGTATATGTGTCGAAACTAAAGATGAATTCACGATACAAAGAAAAAGGCTATGGGCGGCTATATTACTTTTTAAAGGTCTTGCTATATATGAAACATAACTAGTTCGTTTTACTTAAAATATTTAGCAGCGCCCACTGCAATATTTTATTCGGTTGAAGTGAACCCACTTCTGGGATCGAGCATGTGGCTTTGACTTGACAATATGCGAGAAAGTCTTTTTCCTTTCCCATTTTTTATTGAGGAAAGTTTTTTTTATGGAGCACCACTTTGCTCAATCTAAAAATGATCTTTTTATTACTCAAAATTTTATATGGGTCACACTATGGCTAACAAATCTTCTCAAGAATATATTAATTTTATTCTTATTGTTAATTACGTAGAAGTCAGCCAGATTATAAAATGGTGATGGCACCATTTAATTTATTTAAATGAAGCTGAGTAGCTCTTGGATGTGAAAAAATCAAAGAGTTTAGCATTTTGAAAATTCATAGTAAATGTGATTTCATCCTCACCCCTATTGCATTTTCTTATACCAGACGCTGTTCATCAAAAATATGTATATATATAATTTAGTATGAGTTGGCAATCAAAATATATAAGAGCATTATAATCTGCTTGGACAAAAGTATGGTTGATCTGAAAATTTCAAAATTTTGAGACTTTTTCACAAAAATATGATAACAATGTTCTCTGTTTTTGTGATGGTATTGACAAGTGTTATTTTGTATCAAGGATTAGGCTTGGGCACTGGGTCAGCCCAATGCTCGAAACCCGAGCCTATGCCCCTCCAAGCTTTGCCCTGTTAAAATAAAAAATATTTTTTAAATATAAAATAAAATTTTTAATATAAAATAATATTTTAATAATAAAATATATATCATTATTAAATAAAAAATAATATGAAAAAGATAAATCAAGCAGAATCGAGCCCCGTCAAGACGACCCGGGCTGGCTCGGGTCAGGTACCGAGTACTCGTCGCCGTCGCCGATGCCTAGGCTTATCAAAGTTGTGCCTGTGGAGGCTAGGTGGACCGGTTCTTGTCTTCTCTCTCTCTCTTACTCTCTCTAGATGTGAATGAGTGGATTTGTTCTTGATGCGGGCAGTGTCTTTTTCAACTAATCAACAAAATTTCAATT
The DNA here is from genome assembly GCF_008831285.2 of Nymphaea colorata. Classification (NCBI taxonomy): domain Eukaryota; kingdom Viridiplantae; phylum Streptophyta; class Magnoliopsida; order Nymphaeales; family Nymphaeaceae; genus Nymphaea; species Nymphaea colorata. The sequence goes on along the minus strand of NC_045138.2, from coordinate 2,088,905 downwards.
CAAACAAGCAACTTAATGAAGACGGAATCTGTGTGACTATGAAGATCATGGACAAATCCATTCTGGTACTTTATTAGTTGTATGTGAAGTTGTAAATGTAATTCGGATTTGATATAGCCATTGCCACAATGACCAAGTCATCAAATTCAGAGTTAAATGCACACACATTAGAAGCAAGTTTATGTTGAAAACTCATCATCTCTGAAAAAAATAAATAAATAAAATGAAAAAACTTGTATGGCCTAACACTTCATGTGCATCCCAAAAAAGGCCAAGTCCATTGGAAATGCGGGCTAAAAAGCTATGGATGACAACAAGTCCAATTTAGATATGATATCCAAATGAACGGCTTCAAAAAATCAGATATTGAAAAAAATTGGTAGTTAATTAAGAAATTGGATTGGATTCGGATTTAAAAAATGACATCATGATATTAAAATTCAGATTTTAGTAAACATTCAATTGAATTTGGATTTGTGTTGAATATAGTTTCAAATAAATATCTCATTATCCAATGTTCATACATTTGGAAAGTGATGCTGCTCTTGTACAAATTTTGAAAATATTATTTGGTCCCCTTTAAAAAAAATTCTGGTTCTGCCCTTGCATCTAATGATCAAAAAATATCCGAAGCTGATACAGGTATAAGCAAGATGATCCAAAAGAAGCAGATCGGGGAGGATATCCGGGAGTTTTGAGAATTTAGTGGAAAATTTTGAGCAGAAATTTGTTGAAATTGAAATGTTGAGCAGTGAGTTGTAAATAGTCAAAATATAAAGTGCAGTTTTGTAAATTTAGTGTAGATCTGTAAGACACTCCCAGAGTGTTCTTGTTGCCACATTTTGATGGGATAATTTGACACAGACATGAATGCTTCATTAATTGGCCCAAAGATTCAAGTAGGAACATGGGATAATAAATGTCCCAAAAATATTTATTTGACACTTGCAAAAATATCTTTAAAAAGCGTTTGTTACCTGGAAATAAAAATCTAGGGTAAGTTTTTGCTTCATGTGCAATTGGTAAAAAAACTCCAGAAAAAAAGAATCCTACTCACTTTTCCGGCAGACCTTCTTCCTGAAACTTCACTCATAAGAATGCATAATAACATGGGAAAACTTCTCATACGAAATTTCACTCGTGTTTGATTATTAGCTGGATTTGGTTAGGTGGATCAAGTTTTTTTTTTTTTTAAATAAAACAATATCTAAATAAATGCCTAGCTAGGTGATCCAACCGGAAACGAAATCCAAATTAGAAATCCAAATCCATATCTGAGTTTAAATTTATGATCGAGATTGATTCGAGTCCGATTCATTTATATTCCTGGCCTCGAGGCATTCACGCGGTCAACAACCAGAAAATTGTGAAAGGATCTCGTGAGTCAATGTGGCCCCCGAAATTATGTTACTAGTGCACCGAACCCGTTATTATACTTAGACCCAGGGAGGACCCAAAAATTTTTCATGAGAATGGCTGAATTAAAGTTTCTAAATTTTGATGAAGATCAAAATATCATTTTTCAAAACTTTTTATATAAAGTAAGTGAAATATTTTAAAATTTAAATATATATTAAAAAAAAATTGGGACCATGGGCCATGCTGGACCCCCCTTGACTCCTTAGGCCCACTAAAGCAGCTTTTACAATTGGTCTTAGTCAACCTTGAACCAATTGGTCTTAGTCAGCCTTGAACCAATTTCACAGCCACTTTCCAGGCATCCAATTTGACCGACATTGATTCCATAAATAAATCAATGGATCGTTTTTTTCTCTCTCTTAAATTCATTCTTTTTTTTACTTTCCAAATTTCCATTGCATTTACGAATTGTGATGGATTGAAAATGAGTAGGGTACGTCTGATTACCCATCTGATTTCGGATCTGCTTAGAAAGATACGGGTAAAGCGGTTCAAATCCAGTTACAAGCAGATTCGTAATTGAATCCAAATTGAAGGTCGATATTAATTTCACTCGTATCCAGTAAATATCTGATGCAGTAAAGGGTCATGGTTTGCTGCAAGGCGACTTCAATAATGAACGTTTTCTGTTGCGGTAGGTAAGTTCATTCAATTTCAATTATTTTTTACTCCTACGAATCCTTCAGCTCCGTATTTGGTGCCAAATATTTGCAAATAAAATGTCTTTCAATTTGTAAGAAAAATATATGTTACTTATTTTTTAAATTATTTAGCTTTTCATTTTAAGTTATAGGAAAAATGTTACCTATATTTTTTTAATTGCTATACATTTTCGTTTTCCATCCTACAATAGTAATGACACCTACCATGATAGTATTTTTAATTGTCAGTTTTGAATGATAATTTAATTTTTATCATACAACAACATTTTGAATTTTATAATATATATATATATATATATACACGATGTTTATGTTGTTGTATGTTAGATGTTGCCAAATAACTAATAATAAAAAATTTGTCACTAAAAACAACACACAAATATTAATGTCATTTTATGATGCAATAATATTTTATGGTATTTTTAACCATAATTAATGATTTAAATTTTTTAATTTTTAATCATCCCACATACAACAAGCAAATGAATCCACCTATGTTGACTTTTCTCGTGAATTTCCAAATAAAGTTGTCTTAGTTATTTTATTATTATTTTCAAACTAGGCTAATGTTAAATTCGAAAAAATGAAACCAATATCATTGATAAAAACTCTTCTTTTGCACCGAAGTTAGTTTCCTTTTAAGTTAAATTAGAAAAAAAAATATACTTCTTTAAATATTCATTTTTTTTAGAAGATCCTAAATTTGAGGATTGTAGATTTAAAAACATTTTTTTCACATAAGAGAAAAGTCTACCTTGAAAACCTAAACTAATATCTAGAATCTTTAAATTTAAGATTTTACAAGGCTGTTTGATGATAATAACTTTTTATTGCTTTTGCACAAATTTATGAATATTTATAAAATAGTATGATATATGAATATGATACAATTTTAAGTAAATTGTTCTCGTTACCACCTCTAACACACAAAAAAAAAAAAAAAAAATCCAATTCCAACTCAGCTTTAATTTTTGCTTATGAAGCAATAACAATCGATATTAAGTTTGTCAAACATTCTACATATATTGATAAAAATAATTTGAGGGTAAAGCGACAATATTTCTTTGATAATGAATCTGGTGTGTGAGCGTATTAAATGCATGAGATCACATGATTGGAAAAAGATGCATATAGTTAAAAATATGATATTAATGGACTTTGTCTTCTCTTCTGAACAGTCAAAGGCCCTCTTCTCGTGAGTATATTACTTCCTGCAAAAGCGAAGCTCGATCCTCACTTTTACTTTCCTCCTTTTTGGACTGGACAAAGACTTTCATACTCTTTTTTTTTTTTTTTCTCAAAAATGGTGCTTTAAACAACAATATATAAGTTTGATTTTAGATCATAGTGAATAATATAGAATTTTAATCAACTGATATTAATTCACATGCTATATATATATATTTATTTATTTATTTATTGCTTGCAGGTTTTTGTATCTAAAGGTGCATTTATATAGCAAATCCGTGTCTGGATAGGAAACATTTAATCAACTGAGATCCAGATTTGCGTACAAGCTTATCCGTCCAAATTCAATTATGAATCAGATCTTACGTTCCTTTTGGAAATCCTAATTGATACAAATCAAGTTCAGATCCATAATGGAGCAGTCGCATCCAACGGCACGGTAATAATAGCTATTATTGTATGTTGGATTCGCTAAAAAGCTTCAACAAAAAAAAGGTATCAAAGACAAACTCTTGAACCACTCCATGCTTAAAACGCCACAGTATGATACAATTAAGGCTGGGTGTCCGCTCAAGGTCGATCCGGTGCGGTACTGGCTTAACTTTGGCCAGAAAAAAAGGACATCGGGCCGGCTCGATCAGTTATGGGGCCGGCTCGGATGGGCCTGATTAAGGCCAGTTCAACATGATAAGATTTTTTTAATATAGATTGTATTGATTTATATATATAATTATAATATTTTATTACAATTAATTATATTTATATATTTTTCATATTAAAAATATATTTTTTAATTTAATCATAGAGCAAAACTCAAGCTAAGGTTTTAAGTGTCGAAGTAGGCCCGAGCCCGACTCCTTATCGGGCCAGGTCGGGCTGGCCGGATGCCCAAGCTTAGATGATGGTAAGCTATGAGACCCACACAAAAATTAACCTCTTTTAATTAAAGAGTTATAAATATTCATTACTTAATTTAAATTAGTTTCAAAGCTTTCCATTAGACATAAAAAATGGCATACCACATCAGGTCGTTGTCTACATCAGTGATAACGAATATGATTAATTAATTATAAATAAAATATTCAAAACCAGTCTCTATCAACCTATGTTGCAATGCATTAAGTATGCTTAGATGTCTACAAATATTTATACATAGATTGAATAAATTATTTAATTTTTATAGTTCCCAGCCTTTTGGGAGCATGAATCAAAGTTGTTAATATTCTTGGCGTCACAATCAGGTTCAGCATCGGTCTTAAACACACACAATGATCAAGAAAAAACAATTCACTAAATCCTTAAACATTTTTAAGAATTTTCAATACGCGATTAACTTTCATGTAAATGTTAAGTCAAACTTTCTCAAAATAAAGTATTACATAATGTTTATGTTGTTTAACTTCACAACATGAGATTAAAAATATTATTATAATTTTTTTTCAATTAAATTTTTTAAGTTCTTTAACTAATACCAACGGTGCATATTATTTAGAATCATCAAATTGAGAGACACAGTATTTGAAATATATCGTTAAAACTATTATTGTAGGATCTTTTAAGTTTTAAGTTAAATTACTATAACCGATACAAATAATGCGTATCATTCCGAAACGAGACGTATCGGTTAGAGGTGCTGCTCCGGTTCTCTAGAGTCAACTGTCTTCCACGCGATAAGGGTAATAAGGTAATTTGGTAATTTGTTCTCGCAGTGGAGCTGCCCGCTCTGGTCTGGTGCCCTTTTTTTTTTCTCTTTAATTGGTGGAATTATTCACGCGGAGAAGTCTGAGTCGACGGGTGAAAAGAAAAAATACTAACGGTGAATTTTTCTTTTTTACCGCGAGTCTCTTCGTCCGGCCGCAATCGTTTGCCTGCTCCATTAAGGGGAATAGAAAAAGGAGTAAAAGGCAAACGACTGAGAGGCCATATAAGAAAATCTAGGGTTTCGATCCGCAATTTCTTCGATCGGCTTCAGGACAGCAAGGAGAAAAGGGAAAAGAAGAAAATTTCAGGCTCCTCTGAGCTCCCATCCGTTGCTGTGAGTGTTCGTTGTTCCTTACTATCGTTTGAGGCCTTCTTTCTCCGTCCACCGAGTCTGAGGCGGGAGCTGGGGTATGTAGCTCTCGGTTTGACGATTTTCAGTGGATTTTGTTTGCGATCGGTTCGGCGAGCCTTTTCGAGCAGCTGTTGTGGTGGTTTCTGCTGGAATTGATTGGGGAGCTGTGGGAAAGCTAGGGTTTGAATCGTTTGATTGTCCGGTTGTCGGAGGAGGTAAGGGAAAGGACGATTTTCTGGTGTTTTTTCTTGATTCCTAGGTCGAGGTTAGGATTCGGAAGCGGAAGCGGCAGCTGCTGGAGAGGTAGGTGGAAAAATTGAAGGTTGGCCACCGATCCTTCGGGGAGAGAGGACCACCGTGTCAGCTGCCAAGGGATCTGCCTGGTCTGGTTTCCAGTTGGGAGAAAGGGTTTGGGATTAGGGTTGGGGTGAATTTACAGTGAGAGTGGTTGGGTTCCGTGCACTTGCTTGGAATAGGAAGGGGATGCTCCAGAAATGGCACGTAGAGGATCGCCGCAGGGTGCCGCAGAGATGGCGATCGGGGCCATAGGGCGCGGTTACGACGTTGCGGTGGATCTTCGGCTCAAGTACTGCAAATTCAACTCTCCTGATCCTCATTTGATCGAGCTCGATCAGGACCACGTCCAGGATGTCACTTTGCCGGGAGGGATCTCGGTTGCCAACGTTCCGACGTCGATCAAGTGTGACAAGGGTGAGCGGATGCGGTTCAGATCGGACGTGTTGTCCTTTCAGCAGGTTTGCTCCTCGATCGCTGAGAAAATTTCTTTGACGGATTTAGGCCATCAAATTGCTTGTTCTTCGTTCAGAGGACATTTGTTTAGACGAGTTGTGGAGTCCCGTTCGATTATTGCAGTTACTAACCGTGTCATTGCTTGCCTCTTTTTCTGTTGGATTATTGTGATATAGTAGTTGGATTTCTTTTCGTGTTTGTGGAGGACTACTGCAGTAATTTCCTGGAAAGGTAATTGGTAGCGCGATTTCTTTCTATTTATAGGATTCCGCTGGACCATAACATGACTATATCTTTTGGAATAAATTTCCCACGCGTTTGTTCGGCAGTTTCCATGTCAAACGAGAAAAATGCGCGAACTTTTTTGGCTTTCTAATCTTCGTGCATCTTTGGCTTCCTATGGGCACAGATTGGGATAGTGCACCGGATGGTTTTGGATGCACACTGAGGTTTTTAAAATATGCCAAGATGAATCCCAGTCCCGTCATCTTGCACCTAAGATTGTATGACTCTGCACAGCCATTGCATGCCTGCTTAAGCATTTGACCTTGACGTCTATTCGTTATCAATGGTCATGTTGTTTACAGTCGGTCCTGCTAGTTAATCGTTATCTACCTTGTAGTTATTGGTCTCTTGGGTCGTGGATTTTTATGCATGATCTTTTTCTTGGGGGGATCAAGAGTTGATGGAAGCACATTACACAATTTAAAGACAAAGGGTCAGACACCCAGTATAAACCAGTGTAAATTGCTTCTACAACGTTGGATCTAGTCAAGTCAGCGTCCCAAAATAGACCACAATAAATTGCTTCTACAACCCGGATTTAGTCAAAAATCATTTGTTTATTTGCTTCTAGTGTCAACGGCCTGCCTCTTTCGCTCACACATGCGTGTGTGCGTACACGCACTAGCACTCGCAGACAAACGGCAACATCTGTAAGTACAAAATTGAGTTTACACTGTTTGCACCAGTAATAAAGGTGAAATTCATAGTATGCAGTATGCATGTTCTATCGGCTCAAACTGCATGTTTAGATTTTTTTATTCTTTTTTTTTTTTTAACTCTAAAGTCGATCTTCGTGTCATGTTCTTTTTTTTATGTGGATATCTAATTTAAAGAGGTCAAAGGTTTTGTAGATTGCAATGTTGTAAAACGCGTATCGTAAGCCGTATCGGTCGGGCTTTAAAATACGTCGTATCGTAACGTATCGTAACCGTATCGTAAATTTTTAAAAAATAATAATAATAAATCAGAAAAATTTAAAAAAATCGAAAAATTCATAAAAAAAATTAAAAAAATTAAAAATAATAAATTCTTCATAGAAAACATGTTTTAGTCTTTTATGATAGACTTATTATTTTGCTAAATGCTATAAACTTACGCGTTCACGGTTCATCATTCATACTTCATAGACATCAAAATTCATAACAATATCATTCTTTTTCATCTTCATCTTCATGGTTTAAAAAAACCCCTTTCCTCCCAATGGGAATCAGCCACCCATGCACAAATTCATGGTTTAATAGATGATTTTACGGTGAAAATCGATGATTTCACAATGGAAATCGATGATTTCCCTCTAAGGCGGTACAATCTATAGATTAGAAATGAATTAGGGGTGGGTTTTTATAAAAGAAACTCGAAAAAATGGGGTTCAATCCCCCTTTTTAGAAATCAACCCGTATCGTACGATACCTGCCGTATCGCACCGTATCGTACGATACGGGGGTCCGTATCGCACATATCGTACGATACAGGTACGATACACCCCCATTTACGATACAGGGGGTGTATCGTATCGTATTTTATAAATGATACGATACGTATCGTACGATACGGCCCCACGTACAACACTGGTAGATTGTTATCTGTCAGTTTCTGAAGCACTTAAAAAAGCATTGTTACATTCTAGGATCACCGGATCAGGGCAATATTTCCTACCATGTAAAACATGTGGGTTACATCCGTAAGGCTTATTCTGCCAAAAGTTCCGAAAAATTGAAACAAGATACGTTTCCAGTCATTGGTTCCAGTCATTTATTATTGTTGTCACAAATGTCTTACTCAGGTATTATTATGGAAGCTTGTTGTTTTGGCATTCAAAACAAAGAAACATAAAAAATAATAAAATATCATGAAAATCTGAGTTCTTACTAATTTTCTTACAAAAACATTCACAAAAATTCAAAATACTTATTCAAATAGTTAAAAATTTAGAATAATAAACATACAAAAATTGAAAATATATATATTTTTTTTGAAAAATAAAAACATGTGTTTTTCATTTTGGTGTTTTCTCTCATAACATTGTGATTCTTTCACGTTTCCTGGTTTTTTTCCCCTTTTGCACATTTTTTGAAGAAATGCTGATATCTGTGATAATGATATATACATATAATCGTATATGCATATGTGTGTGTGTATCCCAGTCTTTGTCAAACATAACAGTCTTTTGATGGAGAAATACCCTGAAAAAGCACCATATTCACTGTTTTCAACTGCAATTATTGCATTTTGTAGTATTAAGAAAATGAAACTTTTCGAAAACTATTAATATCATGAAAATTTGAGAAGCCTCATTAATATCTAAAAGATTTTCCATTAACAATTTTTTGTTTATTTTCTTTATTATTATTTTAATACCCGAGAAATTATGCTTTATTATTAATGATTGGTTGTCTGATTTTTTATATATTACTTTCCTATAGATTATATTTTGGGGCAAAAAAGAGGAGGGTGGGGAGAGAGAAAACTTGAAAAAAAGCCTTTTATTGCATCATTATTCTAAACTGCACTTCCTTCATTTTCCAAAGTGTAATAATCATGTTATTTTATTTCCTTGAAAACTCATTAATATGTTGGAGAGGCTCAAGAAGTCCTGTCAATACCTAAAAGATGGTTTCTCAACTTGGCCAAGTCCAAAATGTTTTCTAAAATTTGAAGGTTACCCTTTTATTGATGGACTTTTACATTTATTCCCTTACATGTTGCTGCATGCACACATGGGACTGCTGTTTTAAATACTCTTAATTTCATTCACGATACATGCACGAACAGGATTGGGGATTTCTGCAATTTCGTTTTTGTTCTTTAGCAGTTACTTGGAATGTACTTTTTCACTTACAACTCCGAACCCATTTTCCAGATGGCAGAGATTAGAGTCCGAAGATATTTCAATTGATTGATTTGCATAGAATTTTCTTTCTGAAACTGGCTGTAGTTCATTAATTGGCAGATTCTGACTTGATCAATTATGCATGTAAAATGCTCTTTAACAAAAAATGAGGAGACTTGATCTTTTGAAATGAGCTATGACTATAGTGTCTGATTAGGTAGTAGTATCAAATTGCAGATGTCAGAGCAATTCAATCAGGATTTATCACTGGGCGGCAAAATCCCATGTGGCTTATTCAACACCATGTTTGAGTTTACTGGTTCTTGGCAAAAGGATGCAGCTGGTACCAAAAGTCTTGCATTCGATGGATGGTTTATCACCCTCTTCACTGTTGGATTAACAAGATCCCAGGTAGTTCTGCGTGATCATGTTAAGAAAGAGGTCCCATCTTCGTGGGATCCTGCTGCATTGGCAAGGTAAATTTCCTTCCTATCTGATCTGTGCAAATACTTTGATGGATAGTCATTCACTAGTTGTGTTCATGGAAGAGTCATTCATTAGTTGTGTTCATGGAAGTTACACTTATTGTAGTGGTATCAATTCTAAAGAAATGTCAGCTTCAGATTTTTTCCTGATTCTCACAGCATTGGATAATTTTCTATCCTGAAACACTGTATCGTCTTAACTATTTAGTGATGGGGCTGGCCTAAAAAGTTATACTGTAAAATGAAACATGCCATATCTGTTATCGTCCTGCTTTGTTATTGGATGCGTCACTTTGGCATTTGCTGGGGAATGTTGCTTCTTGTGGGCCATAAAACTGAGGGCCATTAACTAAATGGGCTTAAGGTTGCATTCAATGACCACGCCATCTTATTCCATTTTGTTTTGTTTCAGATTTATTGAAAAATATGGTACACATATTGTAACTGGGGTAAAAATGGGTGGAAAAGATGTAATTTATGTGAAACAGCAGCATAATTCCAATCTTCAACCAGCTGAAGTTCAACAACACGTAAAGGCAATAGCTGATCAGAGATTTTCAGATGCAAGTGGCCGTTATGGCATTGATTCTGAAGAAATTTCAAGAAGAGGCAAGGTAGGACTTTCTTTTTATGTCTGAATGTTAGAAGTAAATGCTTTTTCCTTTTACTGGCTTGCGATGAACCATTTTTAATGCTGTTACTATTTATTACAAGTTCTCATCTATACAGTTTACCTTATTTTCAGCATGACATCATGGAGAACTTTTCCAATTTTCATATCAGCAGTACATCCATGTCTATGTCAAGCAAGGAGGTACTTTCAGCATAAAGTTGCACAAGTTACCCATATTTTTGTGTTTTAGATTCACTTTTAAATTTAATTCTGTCACCATTTGGGAACCTCACTTCTTGCTTGTGGGCATGCAGGGATTTATCATAGTTAACAAGAAGAGGGGTGGCAGTGATAAGAACTTATCCCATAACCAATGGTTAGCTACAGTCCCCCTAGATCCTGACGTCATCTCAATGACTTTTGTTCCGATTACATCTCTGTTGAATGGAGTTCCTGGTAGTGGATTCCTGAGCCATGCTATTAATTTATATCTCCGCTGTAAGTGTATCTCTCTCTTTCTCTCTCTCTCTCTGTGTTGGGGGTGGGGGTGTGGTTGGACGCTGTGCTTTAACAGTTTAAAAATTTCATCGTACTTGATGCAAGAGTAGAGTATATTGTTGAGCTGACACAAATATCTGCATCAACATTTTGGTCTTTGTTCTTTATGCAGATAAACCACCAATTGAAGAGCTTCACCAATTTTTTGAATTCCAGCTGCCAAGGCAATGGGCACCAGTGTTCAGTGAGCTTGCCCTCGGTCCTCAGCGAAGACAACAAAGCAATGCTGCACTTCAATTCAGTTTCTTGGGGCCCAAGCTTTATGTTAATACCGACTTGGTATGCTCTTTCATGCAATGACTCTTTTTTGCAGTTTATTGCCGTCATAATTTTTTCAAGTTCATATTTTCTTTACCAAAAAGTAGCCCACAGTGTTAAAGATCTTATAAGTCATTCATATTCAGAAATTGATGCAGATTCAATGATTCAGTCTATTTTTCCAAGGAATAAATAGATGAACTAATTTGAAATTATCAAACTACTTATAGCCAAAAGTTTTAACTGAAGATGAATTTGCTGTTATGGGGATTCTGATTCTGATAACTTTATATATTGGTTTCGCAATCCTAACAGGCCTTGAAAGTATTGCTTGTTTACGTCCCAGCCATGCTTAATCAGTTGTTTCAATTCAGTTCCTTTTCGCTGTGTTTGTTTCGCTAGCTGCAATTTATGAAGTGTGATGTACTATAGGTTGATGTGGGTAAGAGGCCAGTAACAGGCCTGCGGTTATTTTTGGAAGGAAAGAAGAACAACAGGTTAGCCATTCATCTGCAGCACCTGTCCACGCTGCCAAAGATTTTTGAACTCAGTGATGATCCAGACTTCCATGTTGAGGAAGCTGACAGGAACCGCAAGTATTATGAAGCTGTCCAATGGAAGAGCTTCTCTCATGTGTGCACAGCTCCGGTGGACCGCGGGGACGACCCATGGATTGTCACCGGTGCCCAGTTTTATGTTGGCACTGTTGGATTGAAGAAAGTACTCTACTTGAGGCTCCGATTTTCATTAGTTGCCGGTGCTCGTGTGCGAAAATCAGATTGGGAGGGATCGCCAGGTATTGCACAGAGGTCTGGAATCATATCTACATTAATCAGTACCCACTTCTCAACCGCCCAACGACCGCCACCAAGGCCGGAAGAGGTTATCATCAATTCAGCTGTTTACCCTGGAGGTCCGCCAGTGCCTGTGCAAGCGCCCAAGATGTTGAAATTTGTAGATATGACAGAAATGACAAAAGGTCCTCAGGATATTCCGGGATATTGGGTTGTCACCGGTGCAAGGCTTATGGTGGAGAGGGGTAAGATCTCACTGAATGTAAAGTATTCACTTTTGACCATCATCACAGACGATGAGGTGTAGGATAAATTCCTTCAGTCCAATGTGAGGCGACAGACCAACCATTGCCACATCTTCTGGGAAAATTTGGCCTGTAATGTTGGTGTAATTTTTGTGTTTGTGTGCAATATAATTTGTGAAGATTGGAAGAATCCGACTTGCTGTAAGGGTGTCTGTATTTTCACTACAATATGACTGTGGATATCAGTATCTTTGGAAAGTCCATGTGGAATCTTTTGATGCTTGTTAAAAGCATTGTTTTTTTTCAATTTGAATGTTTATTGGGTGGATACCAATCGGCTAAATATTGTACAGGCCTAGAAGCCTTTGCCCTTGAAGTGGATGCATGTCTTTTCAAGTTGGTGACTTCGAGAAAAAAAATCTTTTGTAGGACGATGCCTTACTGAACAAGCTTATCAGCCTGAGTTTGATATTGTTTAAAGAGTTTACGGTGCTTGAAGGTTTACGCCTCGTTATCATCCAAAGGTTATAGCATTCGACATAGAGAGAGAGAAAGAGAGAGAGAGAGAGAGAGAGAGAGTGAGAGAATAGAGCCCAGTTGATTCATGTCATCTGTAATTTGGTGATCGAACTGTGTTTCTATTTTTGCAAAATCAATCACGCAAATCACATCTATGGTTGTTTTTTGAAAAAAAAGACAGAAATGCCGTGCCATAGTATGGTGTCAATGTCATATTTCAGCAATCATAATTGAGCTACTGTATGGGTGAGAGAGAGAGAGAGAGAGAAAGTAACCTTTTACGGATTAGTGGGTTTTCAATTCGGTCTAATTCAAATGTAAAAACAACCTATCGTGCGGAAAAGATTCAATTACAAATTAACGAAATTTTCTATTTCCGGCCGATTTTTTTGGTTTATTAAGTTCATAAAGTAACCATTTTCTGATTTTTTTTGGTGAGGGCACACTTTTCACAAAAGCTACCATGTGAGGGCTGAAGAAAAATTTAGTTATCTTGAAAAGCAGCGAACGTTGGTTGTAGTTATTCTTTTTCAAAGTTACTCCCGGTCACTTTATGTAACTTTTTCTAATGAAATAAAATTCAATCCAGGCCTTTATTTGACAAGTTTTTACGAATCTATTCGTCCGGGTTGATGCAAAATATTTATGACTAGATAATCAAAATTATAAAAATTTGATGTGTAGATTAGACTTTACAATGAATCTAAAATTAATGAAAATTAGGCATTTTTTGCTTATAAAACCCATTCTGACGATTAGATTTTAATGATTTTTTTTATTTCTAGCTTTCTTATTTATCTGTGAAGTTATATTCGCAAAAAGGTGCTAAAAGATTACGGCGACATAAATGGAGGCAAACTCTAGTTTTCATACGAGACTCAATCAAACCTAAAGCAAATTTTGATTGTCCGATTTCCAACAATTCTGACGTTTTAGTTTCTTTTTCCTTCTTCATTAAATGTGAATAAATGAGAGAGGCACACAGGATAGTCAAGTTATAGGGATGAAAAGACAAACTTTAAATATCTTATCCCTCTCATTAAGCCGTGCCAAATACAAGCGTCAACCATCAAAACCGTCCACCATATAAATAAACGGTGAAATTTCTCTCCTTCGATGAAATGTATATATTCAATTGTTTAAACTTGTGAGATTATTTGGGGATTATTCCAAGTAAAACTACATCAGCCCATGGTATACATCTATTAAAATATAATTTTAGTTCCTTTTTTTTTTCTTTTTCCTCCTTTGCTTTAGGATTAAGCTGACCACTATTAGATTATGCCAATAAGTAGCATCCCATCATTTTTTTTTCTCTCAATTTCTACAAAAAAAAAGAGAACAATTCCATGTCCAACATATTTTCTTTGCGAGAATAAGAAGTGCACGGGCATTAGAATGATGGACAAGAAGCCCAGATCCATGGCAGTCTCAGGCCTCCCCTTCTCCCCAAATAATCTCTCTCTCTTCAAATCCTCACCTGCTCACATCAACACTTGGTAGCCAAGTTGACAGCCTTTGCTGAACAAACTTAGAAGTTGACCAAGAGAATGACCAGTATTGGCGACGTATTTATTTGTCTATTTCAATATTCGTTCTTAAAACTGCTGGGGGAATTTTTGTCCCACATTCCATTTATCCCATTTGTTTCCTTTCATGGAACTTCTGTTCCAGGCATTGAGAAGTTAACAGACACAGATTCTTCTCGGCTTTGAAGTTTCACCTGTTTAATTAGAACTTTAATGCTGGTACAAGGTTTCATAATGGCTCTAAAATTTTTGGGAATAAAAGTTCTGTGTTTGCCTGTAGCTGAAATTTTCCAATGCATTTTAGAGCACTATAGTAAAGTTCCATGTATTCAAACAAGGCCTGAAGAAAGGCCGGGAGCAGTTGGTCTTCATCCTCATGAGATGTTGGTAACTTGGGTGGCTATTGACAGGGGATGATCTTCGCATTCCTGTTCACATCGCCTCGAAGAGCAGGAACGGGAACAAAATTCTAGAAGGCATGCAAGCACCTTGTTCGGATCAAGTTGAGTATCGTAGCAGAATACAAATGCTGCTGAACATTCACATTCTCCTTAAACATCAAATCTTTGTTGAGTTGCCTTTTTCTCCTCCTCGTCGATGTCAGTTTGGTTTCTCCCTCGTCCTCTCTGCGGCTGTGTATTTTCATTATTAGGTTTTCATCAAGGTAGTGGTATCCTGATGTTTCAGAAGTTTCTAAAATGGATTTTATGTCCCTTTTTTCATAGGCATCGATATTTGTTTCTACGAACATGTGTGGTGAACTACTCCTAATGTGCCCAGTGGGAAATTTGATGTCCGAATCCCAAGTTACAGATTTTTTACATGTAAGCCTTAAAGATCTTTCTTTTTACATGAGAAAATCAAGCAAGCATCTGAGCCTAAAAGCAGCAACTATAGCAAGCATTTCTAGCATGATAAGCCAGTCAAAGTGGCAAATGCTGCAGTTTCTGATGAAAACAAAACCATGGATATTGCTCTCAACTATAACAGATCATTAAGAGAAACAGAAAAAAATCCAGCATCTGTTCCATCAACAATGCATACAATCTCGAAAGCAAGTCTACATTCCCTGGGGAAAATATCTACAGTTGACTCTGCTATTTAATTATTTGTCCATGCGTTCATCAAAAAGATCAAAGACATGATAAGAAATTAAGAACTAACACAAAAATTGCAGGCAGAAGACACCAGTTTCCCATTATAATACAGGAAAGACAATGAAGAACTTCAATACATTGTAGTTCTCAATCTTTCTGCATAAAGCATTTATCCACAAACTATTGTATGTTTGCTACATTTACAAACGCCTACATGACAGAAGAAAAAAAATGGAAAAGAAAGAACTATTTCAAGGAGATCAAAATGTGCCCATCTCCCTGCACATCCAAATTCCCAAACAACTTGGGTAAGAATGAAGCAAGAGAACACTGATGAATTCCTGCATGGGCAAATTCTCAGACAACAATTTAAGCAAGAATAAAGCAAGAGGACACTGACTAATCCATAATATAGTATATATTATTGCTGATCGAAGAACGTTGAGACTTCATTACAACCTCCTACAGTCTGCAACTCAAAGTCAGTTGTGACCTAAAAGGGAGCTAAGACTTCACATCAGATGAATCCTTAGCCGCATAGAGCCAAGAATTTTCTATGTTGAGATCGTACTAGATTAAACCCAGAAGGTTTACTCGCTCAACAACCTCTTTTCTTCATCATCTGATTCACCTTCACCATGGTTATCAGTGACATCTGCCTGCTTGGATGCCACTGTCCCTCGCTGTGGAGGGGGACCTCCAGTCACAGACTGCTGGTATAGAATCCCTCCTAGAAGTGTGGAAAGCAAGCATAACAAACCAACTGGACTTGCATGCTTGTCCCAGATCAAAACGTTGATAGCCACTGTAAGGAACTTGTTGACAACACCAGTCACAGTAAACGCAGTAGCAGAGATTGCTTTCCTTGCTGCAAATCCAAAGAAACTGATGGCTAGGCCAAATGCACAAGACAGGGACACTGCTAAGAAGGCTCCGGGCTTTACCCAAGAGCGCGTCTCCAATCCATTAACAGCCATGTAAACATCATTATATTCTCCAGTTATGATACAGAACAAAGGTGCCATCATCAATGACAACAAATTGTTGTAGAAAACAAAGCCCCAAGTGTTCAATCCAAGATTTGTGACCATGTGTTTGATATACACCATTTCTGTTGTGATTGTAACCAAGTAAGCCACAGCCCATGAGTATGCAGTAACTGTGAATGCTGAATCAGTGGCAACGTACCCAACAGCCCCAGAAAATATTATCACCAACGACACAAAGGTAAACTTAGATGGCAATGGCTGTCTTCTGAATACAGTATCAGCAATAGCAACCAGGAGGGGTGTCAATGACCGAAAGACGATGAAGGTATCCACATTTGCATGGCGGAGGAGGTTCGTATTTGTAAAGATCGCCAGGAAGAAAACAAGCGCAGCAGGGAGGAATCTCTTAGCAGTTTCAACAGAAAATGGGTCATGGTAAAGAAACCCCAATTTCCCAAGAATCCAAACACCCAGCACAGATGTAAGATACTGAAGGGCAGTCAGTAAACCAGGGAAGCTAAACTTTGTGATGGCATACTTGTTGATTACAGCAAGGAGGCTTGAGCAAAGAGCATAACCAAGAACAAGACTGCTTGTAGCCCAATACTGCTTGGAGCCCTCCACTTTTAATGTCACCATAATGCAAGCTCCCACCTCCAAGCTGCCAACAATAAAATCCCAGCCCTAATCCTGAAAACCCCAACATCATGAAGCAGTCTAAGAACTCTGAAATTCGATAAGCACTCTAAGAACTCAAAAATGGATGGATGTAAGCAAAAAGAAAACACGTAAAACCACCAAAATAGAACCACTAAGGTACAGATGGTAGCCACAGATGATAAAATTTCGAGAGCACAGAGCTCGAGAGCAAACCTTGAACTTAAGACCTTAAAAATATGACCATGAAATGCAGCAGAACAAGGGCTTCGCTAGATTCGGCTAATAGTGAACCAATGGTAGAGATTGCTTTCCTAAACTTAACAGAAATCTTCACCAACAAAAAGCAACTTGAGATAGAAGGTAGTAAAAGAAAAAAACACCAAACTTAACGAGATCGATACATCAAAATCACTAGAAGAATGGGGAATCCGAAGAAGTTGGAAAAGTAGGCATTCTTGACGGATGACATTCAGCAACAATAAACATAAACGGACCAAATAAAAAGACAAAAAAAATAAAAAAAGACAATGGGGATTCAGAATTTAAATCGATGCTTACCTCCACCATTGCTGACCTCGACTTTTTCCTCTTACCCATCTGAGAAGTAAAAAAGAAAAGATCTCTTCCTCGCTTTTCTCTTACAATCTCGATCGGGAAGAGCACTTGTCTCGGCTGTTCCTTCCTTTGCTCCCCTTTTTGTCGGTGGACGCTGTTTGGCGTGAGACGAAATGACTGAAAAGGACAAATTCTCGAAATTGAGGCGCCGAAGGGCCATGGCCGTGTTGGACCAGTCGAACTGCCCGAGTTCTGATCTTCTGGCTGCTGTGGGTACAAACGGGTCGGGCCTTCAGGAGACAAGATCCAAGAATCACATTTATTGTTCCTGCACCTGTTCCGGATTGGCTTCTTCTTGTATCCGTTAATTGGCTGATGATATAAAATATGCTTTTTCCTTTTTTACTAAGGAACCATTCATACATATCAAAACATGTCGATAGAGCAAAGGTTAATATGAAAACGATTGTCTGATTTTATTTCTCTTTTCATTTTCCTTGAGTAGTATTTAAGCGAAAAACAACAATTTTATTGCAAAATGATTTGGCGTCCCATCATTTTCAACCAGGTTTCTTATCTTATCGGACCAAGCGTCGAGCTATCAAGAAAACTACATTAAAGTTTTTAAATTTTGAAAATTTTGATATGGGCAAAAATATTATTTTTTAAAAGTTTTTATATATAATAAAGTTTTTTTTTTTAATTTACATGTAACTTTTATTTTCTTTGTAGGTGGGCCAGAGCCGTTGTAGGCCCTACCTTAGCTTTGCCATGCTTAAGACTCTATGAAAATTCGCGAATGTAATCAAGGAAGGTATTGTATACATATCGGGCACAGAGATGATACGTGTCAAAATTGAATATTGAATGTTTGAGGATAATTTCAAGTTTATATAACAATAGTCAGCTTTTGTTGCTTATATAATTTCTTTCTCTCTTGCCAAATGATGGGTAGTGCAACGGATCAGATTTGGTGGCATGTAGTAACCACATCTTTCGTTCGAGTCTTAAAAGGTTATTATATGTTGATGGCATTCAGGAGTGTTAAATTTGAAACCAAGAATACCACTATGAAAGCTAAGTGAACCTCTTCTTTCCTCTCTTTCTCTGATGCATGTGCATGGATGCAAGCACACATACACGTAAACACGTTATGAACATAATATCTATACTTAAATACCTTTGAACAAAAAAGAAGAGGTTTTTTTTCACTATTACAGGGTTTTGCAAGTGAAGTGAAGAAAGCACCAACCAAACATATCTTGGTAAAATAAGGTCCACACATTAAAAACACAAAATACATGTAAAAAAAAGAAGAATATGAGTCTATATGATTCTTTTCTTCTTACTAAGATTTGATTCCTATTGTAAATTTCATGAAACTAAGCTCGACTGCCTGGATAATGCCCCCACTAAACTGGCTCTTTAAAGAAAGTAATTGTTCCGAATTTTTTCTTTTTCTCATCACGTATTTGATTGTCCTCAGCGAGCAGACGGTAAAAAAATGGCTTCTAGAAGTTTTCAAGTGCACTGTACTCGGAATCGGAATGCGTATAACTCTTGATTCTTCCATCGACGCCCTTTGACGAAATGATGGGGAGGGCGTTTTTGGTAGTTTAAATTGCCCTGAACTAACTTTAATAGTTGTAATGTGGAAGAAGCAACATGTGGGGACTGACGCTGGTGTCAGTCCGTATCCGTCACGGTCTCCCAGGTTCTTCGAAACACCCAGCTTCAACTAATGTATTACGAAGCCGCCAAAAGAAGTAGGCTGACTGTTGCACCACGAGCCGAGCCAACTCAAACTTTGACTCGTATTTGATTCTTTGTTTATAAACGAGTCCCATTTTGATCTTAATAACATACTAGGAACGATAAACTAGTCGAGTTCAACCACGATATTCTATATAATATCAAAACTGGTGTAAATGGATCTTTTATATAATATCAAAACTGGTGTCACAAGTTAACATGAGTTAAACGAATTAATCGACGAGTTAATGTTTACATGAGTTAAACAAGTTAATGCTTACATGAGTTAACGCATAATTGAGTTAAATGGGTTAAAAGAGTCGAGCTCAAACTCCATTTATGTAGTCTAGTGGAGTTCGAGCTTGTTATAAGGAGTTCGACTGGAGTTTGAGTTTTTTGAGCCGAGTCAAACTCGAGCTTGCCAAGCTTGGGCTGGACTCGGCTCATGTGCAACCCTAATTATGTTGTATAAGTGACAAAGCTCGAGTCTTGGTCTCCATGCCCAGTGATCCTGGCCCCAATCTCTATATTCTAATGGAGTCGAGAGACGGACTACTTGGCCAAAGCCCAAGCTAAAGTTTTCATTTTATATATTATTTTCTTATTATTATGGTCTATTTTTTATGTTATGAGGTATTTTAACATTGACGCTTATAAACTTTTTTAGAATACTATCAAAATTCAAAACAAAAACTGATCACCTACCAACCGTGTCCTTTTAGGTAATGCTAATCTCATATCTTTCTTTTCGTCTTTCTCTAAACTAAGTATGTCATCATAACAATGACCTTCCTTTCCGTTCTTCCCTAAACTAAGTATGTCATCATAACAATGACCTTCTGAAGCTGATCTTTTTTTTTTTAATCTTTTAATCCATGATCATCAAGTATTATGGACAATTGGATGACATCAACGAGGGTCAGGATGAACCATCCACAGATTCATATTGGAAGATACTTACCCACCTCACTAAAGATATTTACCCACACCAATAAAGTAATCTTAGGTAGCGTGGAGCGCAGAACCAGATTCATTCGAGGTTCACATGGGAGTAAATGCGTTCAGTGACCATTAATGTTGGATGGTATAGGAGATGAGTGATTTCTGCACTAAGAAAATCACACCAAAGTCATTATATATATATATAAACAAAAGCAACTAAACAAGAGAAAAATTATGAGAAAAAAAAAAACAAAAATAAAGACAAAGCGCTAGTGGGAAGCAAAAACCATCTTCCAATAGATGCTAAGGGCGAGGTGGACGCCAGCCTTGACAACCAACCTAATTGAGGTTATATTCGTTGCTGAATTCTTGAACATTCAAATTGTTGTGTTTTTTCTAAATCCACCATCAATAACTAATAAACCATAACTGTGGGAAGGAGGGGCGGAGCCAGGGTAGGGCTCGCAAGGGCCCTGACTCCACCTCAAAAAATAAAATAAAATAAGAATTTACATGTAAATTTAAAAAAAAATATTTTTTTATATAAAAATTTTGAAAAATGATATTTCAACCCATATCAAAATTTAGAAACTTTAATTCGGATCCCTCATAAAAAAATTCTAGTTCCGCCCTTGGTGAAAAGTACTTAAAAGGAGAATGTAAAAAAAGAAGAAGTTGTCAAAGGGAGAGGAGAATGGAATGAAGTGGAGAAGTGTTGCGAGCCAACTCTGAACCCAGCCGAGTGCCGTCGACTATGTGGCTGAGGCTGGCTGGAGTTGCGTCGAATGAGAGCAATGAGGGATCTAGCCACAACTCAAAGAGGCTAATGCCCGTGGCCGAGCAGGAAGAGCTCGAGCCAAAGGAGGTTGCAGCCCAATGTGCAGCCATAGAAGGCCGTCGAAGGAGGATGGCCCATACCAGGCCAATGTCATCCAAAGAGGTTCGGCAGAGCAAACTTGGACCGAGAGCAAGGGGGCTGCCATGGGGCGGCAACAGAAGGACGTCAACCCAAGAAAAGAGGCCATAGCATTGCCCAAGAGAGAAGAAGAAAGCTGCCCAGGAAAAGCCAATTCAGTGAGGTTAACATAGGCGCATCCAACTTGATCCAGCTGTGTCCAGAGTCTCAAGGCCAAACACCAAGCATCCCCTACAGGCCAGGACGAGCAAGGCCAACCAGTGTCCAGAGTCTCAAGGCCAAACACCAAGCATCCCCTACAGGCCAGGACGAGCAAGGCCAACCAGGCGCGACCTTAGGGCTGTCACCTGGTGTGTGGCATAGAGGGAAACCAGCCGGGCGACAGCAGCGAGACCATCAAGGCCAGGGACGAAGAGCACCTAGCACAGCGCATGTTCAAGCAGACACTCAGGTGCAGCAGCCGCATGAAGCCTTCCAGCCATCACAGAGCTATGGCGTAGGGCGGCAATGGAAGGCTACATGCAGTGGTAATGGGTAGCAGGGTCAGTTGGGATTCACATTTGGCAAGTATAGAGTAATCCGATCAGCAATACACATACTTGAAGATTCAGTCGAGCTAGTGGAACCCAGCCTTAGGCCAAGTCCAGCCCGAGCTTGTCTAGGGTCGAGTCATTGTAGCGTCATGTCTTGTTTTAGTCTTATTTTAGTGATTGTTGAGATAGACACGTCTAATATTAAATGTCCCGAGTCATTTACTCTTTCAATTGTTGAGTTGTTTTAGAGTCGTTTGATTCTACCCGTCTCGGGTTGGGTTGATGTGAATCAAGACGTGGGGTTATATAAACCCGCCCAAGTTGTAACATTTCATCTTCTTGTCATTTTAATCAAATATACTTTTGAGTAAAACACTGCCTCTCTCTCCTCCACCCAAATGGTGTGACTCCCCGCCGTGTAGGCGTGTAATCCCCACCGAGCAAGGCTTGTACAAAGCACTTGTAGGCAGTGGTTCTGCCCACGTGAAGAAGAGGTGAACGACGGAGGTGGTTGCTCCCGGAAAGCTGCCATTGAAGCCGGCAACCTACATTTCCTTTCCTCGACGCATTTGCAAGTCCCTCACGGTGCAACCCTCCTTGAAAACGAAGGGAGGTTAGAGGCCGGTCGTGACTTGGGAGGACGTGGAGAAGAGTGGGCCGTGGTTCTGCCCATCTAGTATCTGCGTGTGACATTCCGGCAGCATGAGAATCAGGTTGGTACCGAAAGACTCTCCTGGTTCCATCCCTCTCGCTGTTCTTAGACACGGTTGAATCCGACCTTAGTAGGTTGGTTTTCTCCCCAGGCACATCGGAAAGAAGGTCGGTTGGACAGGAATGAGGATTCCTAATCTTGGCAGGCATTGTAAAGCATGGCCCTAGTAGGTTGCTTTCCCCTTGTATGATCCAGGGAGACAGTGACTGGAAAGGTTGGCCAAGCATTCACTAGCCGGTTTGTGTGTGGTGAACCCGAGTGGAAGTTGTGAGCATTGTCGGTAGACAGCCAGTAGCACTTGCATCGGATGCTTGGCGGAGCCAAGCATTGAGCCACGGTGCCATGGGAACTCTCCTACAAGTTGAGAGTGGCGCCGAAGTGGAGAGGGGCTGCGGTCATCCTAGCAGCCCAGCAAGCATCGCCCAGTCAAGCTAGTAACTGTGGGCTAAGTCGCGTCCCAATCGACTCACAGGCGGCGACCCAAGACGCGCGGCCGGAAAACTCGCCGCTGCTATCTTTCCGGTGGCATTCCATCCGCCGCTCGTTGACTGTCCGTTCGGCCTTGGCGAGGAGGACGCTTCGTCTTCCGAGGCAGCAATAAGTTCATTGAGGAGTCCCAAAGTGCAATAATTCTATGCGCCTCTTGCCTAAGGCACCCAACGGTCAAGCCCTCCATCACCGCCCTCCATCATGCCACATGTTAACATCTTAGGGCCCACACCCTTCAAGCTCCCAAGGCGCCATCAAGCCTTCATCTCCATCCCTTCATATTGCCACGTGTCACCAACGTGGGGCCCAAGCCATTCGAGTCCCAATGGCGCTTTTAAGGTAAGTCTTAGCTCGCCTTAACTTCATCTCCCATCTCCCTCATAATCTTCCTCATTCTCTCTCGTAATCCATCACCCGAGATCACCCGAGCATTAACCCCTCCTCCTCATCCAAGCCCTCCATAACTCCTTTACCGAGTCCTCAGCTAGCCATAACTCTCTTACCATTTCCCAGCTCGGTCTTTATTCCACCTTCCATTTCTAAGCCTACCCATAACTACCTGCCTTAACACCCACTCTCCTTACCGAGAGTGGCCATTAACCTTCCTTGTTAGTCCCGAGTTTCCCTAGTGAGTCCGAGCCCTAGTTACTACCATTTCCTTAGTCCCGAGCTCGTCATATCCACCCCTCGTAACCTTGCACCCTCTTAACTCCTCTTCGTTGACCGCAAACCCTCAACTCCCTCCAACGTCCAAACTTAGGATGACCTTGACCTAGACCTAGCTCGAGTCAACCCGGCCAACCCTAGTCTACTCCACCAGTCCTAACCGGCACCTACCTCGGGTTAGCCCAGACCACACACATTCTCCCACTAAGCTCCATTCTTCCCTCCGAGCTTAGCCCCCTTCCCTGGAGTCCGGTAGTTAGGATCCCTCTCCAAGTGGATAACCTTTGTGGGCGCTCCACTCCCTAGCGCCGAGTCCTGCCTACCTCACCTCAACACCATCTAGGCAGCCCGTGAGCTCTTCGCCCTCTCCCTCACCGACGGCCAGGGGGGCCGGCTCCCTCCATCACCGCCACTTCTCTCAGCCAGGCGGGCCGAGCTCCATTGGCCATCGCATTCCATCAGCGTCACTCCTTTGCGGTCTCCCCACAGTTCGTACAGGCGTCCGCACCTCACCTCGGCGCTCTCACCGTGGCATTACAGCAGCCGTTGCCGAACTCCATCTTCATCAGCTTCTGCATTCATCTCCTTCCCTCGGCCAGGTGGGCCGAGTCTTTCGCATCAACACTGACAATGACCAGGAAGGCCGCTTCCATCCATCGGCAGTCCATCTCCATCATCAGTCAGGCAGACCGAGCCATTCCCCCTCCACCGCCCGTGTGTGTCGTAGTCCACGGCATTAGGTTGGTGTTTGTTTTAGTTTGTTTTTGCTTGTTGTTAGCATCAAGTCGGGGTCCTGTCTAGCATCGTCATTTCTGTAATAGGATGGTTTAGTTAGGTTTCGATTTTTAGGCTCCCCCGAGAGGTCTTAGGTAGAGGATTCGGCCTAGGGTAGCAGTTTCACTGGTTTCGGGTTGCGTTCTTCAACAACAAGAGAGGAGGTGATAAAAGAAAGGATAGAAAACAAAAAGGTTGTGTCATGATTTCCGAAAAAAAAGGTGAAGACCGAGGTGTTGAAGATGGTCTAAGATAAAAGAAAAGCAGTGCAGTTACGATTGAGATTTAAGTAAGCATGCACTGCTCTATAGCAGCACAGGAAGAGGGTTGGTGGCGAGGATAGGGATAATCTAAGTTCAAGGTAGGCCTGGGCGTCGGGCCACCGCCGGCCCGGCCCGGTACGGGCCAGGTCTAGGCCGAGACATTTTGTTATCGGGCCCAACTTAAGTGAGCCCGGCCCAGCCCGAGTTCCTAATGGGCCGGGCCCGGTTATGACTTCTAAAGGCCGGCACGGCCCGTTAGGTCAAGAGATTTCCACGCCCCAGCTCCCTCTCACCTGCCCCGGCTCCCTCTCCGCTCCCCCTCGCCCTTCCCGTCTGGCCGTCTCCCTCTCCCTCCTCCTCTCCCCCTCCTTCCTTTCCCTCTATTTACACAGCCCAGCTGCGCATGTTCCCTTATTCGATAGAGAGAGAGAGAGAGAGAGAGAGAGAGAGAGAGACATTACCCGAAGCCATTCGCACCGTAGTAGGGCAGGTTGGAGAGGAGCGTCTCGTCAATGTCGATTGTCGAAGACCCAAGCGTTCTTACCGTCACCGGCGATCTCCATGCCCCGAGCGAACTCTGCTGTCTTGGATGATACCATCGCGGAGTCCGATTCGTACCTTCCACCTGGGCGAACTCTGCTTCTCTTGTCGGAAGTTCTCTGTTCGTGGGAAGGTTGGAATACGCCTACCTCAGCTCAGCTTAGTTTTCAGTCGGAGGTGTGTGTGTTTATGGTGTGTATCTGTGGGGTTTCCCCTCTTCATTGATTGAATTTCTACTAGGGTTAGGGTTTTCCATTTTTGGGTTCCGGCGTCTTCCTTCTCTTGCCTGCTTGCATGCCTTCTTATAATTGCTCATTTTTTTTCCTTTTCTAAAGTAGTGGGTTTGATTTTGTTTGCTGGTAGTGGTTGTGTGGTTTTGTCCGAAGCTTTGATATGGGCGTTCGTGTGTCTTTTTGTGCTTGGGGTTTCTGTTCCAGAAAGGAAGCTATGGTCGGAATTGCACTATTTGTTGGGTTACTGGCGAACCCTAATTTTTCTTCATGCTGGACTGTTGCTTGTTGGGTTTCTCAGTCTTCTATCCCGTCGCCAGAATCGGCTCCGTCCTCGGCCGAGTGGACGGCCTCCGGACCACCTGACGGATTCAGCCGACGTCCGCACAGACGCTGAATCCGACCAGGACGAACAGGAATAACGTCGGAGCAGCCATGGCCGGCCAGCGATAGATGAGAATTTAGGGCTGGGCCTGATTTTGGGTGGACAGGCCCGGTACCCGACCCGGCCCAGCAATATTATGGGCTGGGCCCGGGCCCGGGCTTTAGGCCCGACGGGCTGACCTGGCCCGGCCCGATACCCACCCCTAGTTCAAGGTAATCGAATGGAAGCGAAGAGGCTTGAATCAACATGCAAGAGCAAAAACTGACATTTGGTGGGCTTAACGGAGAGACCCTATTACCAAAAAGGATGAAGTCATCCACATACTTGATTAGCGAGATCTTAGGTACGTTGGATCGGAAGTTGGAATCCATTACAGAGTGAAAGATGACACAAAAAAAAAAAGGCTTCAGCAACAAAGGCCTTAGTTCATATTCTTTGAAGATAAAAGAGGAACAACGAGAACAGCAAATAGAGTGAGCAACCTCACTAGCCAACAAGAATATGTCATGAAAATAGCGACCAAGGGGTGAAGGCAAGCCTGAAAAGGCAGGTGAGAAATGATAGGGTAGAGTAGCAATAAGCTTACAAGGAGTATCAAAGACTGAGCTTGTGTGAAAATCTCATACGTCAGATGGATGGGCTTTCTTAGGAATGAGAATATAGATAACCATGTTGAATTCTCCAAGGAGGATCGAATTTGTAGTAAACTCATAAAAAAAAACACAACGTCAAACTGGCATCTATGCCAGAAGACTCGAAATAACCTTGACAGAACCGTCATTTACTTGCTAACTTTTAGGGTCCAAATAGTGGCCCTAATCTCATCTGGCTCAAAGCCGCTTTCGAGTGTGAAAACAAACGAAGCCGGCAAGCAGCGGAGCTGCGGAATGGAAGCTAAGCGAAAATAGTAGGTTGCTGCAGCATATATTGGTAAAAGACGCAATAATTCTACTATAAGGTGCCAATCATGTCACGCTGAGCAACAGCTCTATGACCAACCGTAAGGGAAGAAAAGAAATAATGTTCTTCATTTTGAAAGTTAGACATGTGGAAGAATCGCGTATTTGGTCGCCCCATGAGAGCCATCCGAACTTAGTGCACCACTCAAGGAAAAGGATGCGAGATTGGTCTGCCTTGGAGAGCAAGGGAGTATATTAAAATTGCAGAACTATATAATCCCGAGTAGAGATGGCGAACAACTCATATTTCCAAATACCAGACTTCCAACAACGTACATGCTTTTGGAGACATGCAGCTTGCACCGCGCCAGACACAAAAAAGTGGCCCCTCCCATCGACAGGCAAGCTCCATCAATGAAAAACTGCAACAAGAAAGCCTTTCTTTCAAAACGGCCACCAACTCAAACCTAAAGTGAGGTGGGAACATGATAGAAAGGAGCACGAGGCCCACTGTCGCCACAGTGAAAGGGAAACAAAATAGCAATTATGAGGAGAGGAGGATACGATCATGCCTCTAAAAAAAGCACATGCAATAGATTGTTGGACCATGTAAAGGAGGATTCTTGCGTTAAAGCTTTCGGGCCATCTCGAAACTAACCGGGCCGGGCTAGGCCTGTGAAATAACGGGCCTCGGGCTTTGGTTTATGCCCGATGCCCGGCCCACCCCGATACAGTAAATCCTCATTTCCTGCCAGCCAGTGCAACTCCTTCACCAACCCCACAGCGGCGAAGTTCTTCAGTAGGGAGTTCACATGTTTCTCGCCCTATCGCTGAAACCGCAGGCCTCATTTCCTCCGTGAAGGCACAGACCCTATCAATGTTGCCGCACCAGGAGAGGGGATCGATGAGGGAGATGAAGGCAGTGAGGTACGAGAGAAATTCCTCTAATTCCTAGCCCAATCGAAGAATCAAAGGGCAATCATCCGGCGAGAATCAAATTAAAAAAATCTGACAGAGTTCATCAAGATGCTCCATTTCGGGCGACCCATCGAGAAGGGCCACGATTGGGGCCAGCCATGGTGAAGGAGAGAGGTTCCTGGGTATGTTGCACTCCCAAAGACGCCCTCTCAAGACCCTTGTTTATTTCCCGCAGTTTCTGATCTGCATCGATATGTTGCACTCCCAATGACGCCCTCTCAAGACCGTTGTTTCATTGTTTGGCGGATGCTAAAACAAACCAAAATGCGACCATTACGTTTCGCTGTCGGACACATTCGCAGCCCTCGTTTCTGTCGTTCATGGGAAAACGTAAAACCCTCTCAAAGCCTCGTTCCTGAGGTGCCAGAAACAAGACACCCTAGATCCAACTGACCCAAGAACAGAAACTGAAGGCACTGTTCGTCACGTTCCCACAGATAAAACGTCAAAGCTAGAGTACCCTTGCCCTTACTGCTCCCGTATGCATTCCCCTGTGCAGGAAGTGGAAACGCTGCTGCGACTCCATTGCAGCTGCGATTCCATTCAATCCACTCATGCAAAATTGACATTAAATAGAACCAAGTAGAAGGCACACATATAAGGTCGAAGGATTGCCTTTTGAACCAATGCCCTTCTAAAATAATAAAGCATATTAACAGGTACAGCACCAACAGAAGAAAAATCTCACTCGGAAGAGCGAAGTACAGAAGAGACGACAACGCCCAGACCCTAGACAACTCTTACACAGACCGCACCGAAGCCACAAAACAAAACCCCAATCAACAATCCAAAGCACACAGACTCTCTCCAACCTTTGACTGACCCATGGACGCATCGATACCGACTCTGCAATGCCAGCATCACAAAGATAAAACAATGCAGGCATGTTTAACCAGAGTGACTGGAAAATTACCCCTTTCTTAGTCCTCAGATTGTGCCTCCTTAACAGCTTCCTTTTCCTTGGCGGGTTCAGATGGCTTGCTCTCACTCTCTTGTGCAGTGCTGCTGCTAGATTCAGCTTCCTTCTTTTCACCACCAACAGACAACTTATCAAGAAGATCAGCAGTAGCTGCAGCATCCTTGTTCTCTACTCCTTTCTTGCCCATGGATTCTGCGATTTCCTGAACCATTTCCATGAACTTCTTGCAGTCTACAACATCAAAGATGCAATCCGTCAGAGTGATGCAACGTTTTCAAAAGAAAAAAATAGCATTGCTAAAACAAATAAATGTGTTCTGGTGCCACTCCCTAATTGGAAAATCAGAAATAACTCAAGTCTGAAATCACACTTGAGCTAGGTTCAGGTCAACCGACAAATGAAATGTAACTACTGCCATCAAAATAAAGAGCACACAAATAGTTGACCAAGGATAGAAAAACATGCATGCACACATCATACCACCACACTTAGCAATATAACTTTCACCAGGCTGTTTCCCAAACTATGCCAAAGGTACAAGAGCACAAACAGAAAAAGCATATCCCTTCGGTATTAAAGTCTCGGTAGAACCACCCTGGTTTAGCATCACTTCAGGTTTAAAAATCTACTCCGGATTGATCACAACCGCAAAATAAAGCACAGTGCCAACTTGAATGCACACATGATCAAATGCACACAGTTTACACAATACATTACTTGTGTAGGCAACTTCATATTTAGCAGTTTTCCTTCACCAACTGTTTGAACCCTTACAAGTACTCAGCAAAGGGCTAACATTGCCAAGGAATATAGTTAAAATTACTAGGAAACACAATTGTGCAAAGGCCTGAACTATAACTCTAAAAAGTTCCCATGAATTTCAAGGCCTCAGACGCATCACTCCAGCAGATTGTAGATATAATTTTCCCTCAACATCTATCACTGCCAAATGAATAGAGATAGCACGATAGTGTTCATAAAAGAAACAATTTTCAGGTTTGCCAAGGGACGTGATTGCAAACACAAAAACAATTAAATTACAGATCCATACTCATGTTTGAACTTTGAACACAACACTATCCTTTATTAATCTTATATTTTAAAACAGCTTCTGATCTGTCACATAGGTACGGGTACGGGTGCCGGTGCGAGTACAGGTACTGACTATTTTTAAAAAGCTTGGGTGCGGGGGTACGGCCGTGTATATATATATATATATATATATATATATATATATATATATATAAACAATAAGAAATACTTAGAAAATATGTATCAAAATAAAAAACATACATCAACATCCAAAGAATAGAATAAAAAGTAAGGTGGAAAAAATTAAATCAAAGTAAAATTAAGCAGTTTGGATCTATAGGTACCCAAGTGTCAAAGTACCCATTTTGGGTACAGGTAAGGCGACACGGGTACGTGGACCTTACTGAAGTACCCATGTGACTTAGCTTCTGATCATCACAGAACTACAGATCCAAGGGGGAAGAAGGGAAAACACAAGGGAGTACCAAGCTCTAGGTGACTTGATCAACATAAAAATAAGCATATGACAAATGGACGGGAAACACAGAGAAACACCATATAAAATAAAGATAAAATGTACTTTATTAACACTGATAAATTATATAAACCCTATCAAAGACTGATCCATGTGTCCGATATAACAGATCCCAGACTGCCTCATATCCAACCTCAAATTGCTAACAGAAAGGCTAAAAGCTAGAATTACTGGCAGCAAGGCGCAATGAGGCACCGAATGTTTATAATTCATCTCTTCCAAAGATGATTAACAAAGAACTAAAATCAGTGGTCCAACCCCTTTGAATGTAACAATCCACACCTCTTAAGGCAACACATTCACATGTAAGGATGTTAAATGAGTCAAACCAACTTGGGCTCGACTCGAACTCACTCGGCTAAACTCGACTCACTTAATAAACGAGTCGAGTTCGAATTAAGACATGAACTTGCTTAATTTAATGGGTTGATCAGGAGCAAAGCTAGCTTGGCTCGGTTAAACTTGATTAAGCTCGCAAAGAAGAATACACAAAAGATGGTTGACTATATTAACATAAATGAAAAGCTACCCCAATGGTGTTTTGAGGTGGCTAGCAACTAACACGTTCAGAAATCAAATCTAAGCATCTCCTTTCAAATAAATTCAAATTATTTCATGCGCCAAAGTTAATGAACAGCTGGGATTGGCTCCAGCTGACAATCGGCTCGAGCTTAACCAAGCTGAGTTAGAGATTATTATGTTCGAGCTGAGCCAAGCTCGAACTAATGAATTCATCGAGCAGAGCTTGAGGACTCTAGCCAAGTTCGACCCAAGCTGGCTGAAACTCGGCATGTGTACATCCCTATTCACTTGTGAAAAATCTTTGTTCCAATCATTGAATTTGACTTTCATAGCATCATATACCAATTTTGATCACTCAATCCAAACCGATTCAATTGCAACATATGGTGGATCCCAAACCACTTTGTAGCCTAACTCAGCTTGAAAACAAGAGGTTACAAACCAAGACAATTGGTAATAGGAACTCAATCTTTATAAACCCTTCCTTTTTAAATATGAATGATCTAGAACTAAAACCAGCCACCCCAACCCTTGAGACATTACAATCTTAAAAACAAATATTCACTAGCCTTTACAAGAAGAATTGTGTTGGTTCAGTGTAGTCCAAGGCCACAAAGTAGTCCTGGCTGACTATGGAATAGCAGAAATATGAATTAACAAAACATCTAATCTACAAACAACAACAGGTAGCACAAAAGTACCATTTGGGACCAAAGATGCATGGAAAGTTAAAAGCAACAGAGACATCACCAAGAAAATTTCCAAAATTCAGGAAACAGTGAGCACAAGTTTATGAATTTCTGGAATCTATGCGAGATGTGGGTCGATGTCATTAATTCCTAGGATGAAAATGGATTCAAACTGGTAATCTAATGCATCCACTCAAATTCAAAACATCTAAAAAACCAAAATCTGAACAATATTCAAACAGTGAGTTCAAAAAACTGACCAACTTTCATTAACCTAACTAACTGCCTCGTATGAGATTCAAGGATCAGTTTAGATGGAGAAGCTATAACCCTTCTTCTGGTATGACCACATGATTCTTTAACTGAAAATATGTCTGGCAAACATAGTGACTCAAACATCTACAAACTACCTACACATTTCCTATTACCTACATTATTGATTCAAAATATTTGGTTGGTTTGTGATGAAATCTCTGCATGAGTTTGAGTTCAATCCAGAATAATCTGAGACAAGTAGGCAACCTGGACCAATTATGTTAAGCAGTTAGAAGTAACGAATAGTTGCAGCCACACACCTGGGACGCTTAACAGGACTAAGTTAATAGACAGGAAAAGGCAATAAAAATAACAATATTTATATAATTTCAAAAAAATGAACACCTTATGATCAAAATAGTCGAGATGGATAGAAAAGAAAGCAGCAACCCTTTTCCCCTCCATCCCAATCTCTCTAATCCTGAAGGAATTGAAGTTACACTGTGCTATAATTTTCTTCCTTTGCAACCAAACATGTTTTTTTTATTTTCCTTTCCTTCCCCTCCTTCTTAATTAACTAACCAAATACAGGATTGCTAACATTTTGCTCCCTTTCCTTCCCTTTCAATCCATCCAAGCAGGCTGTTAGGGATCCCAGACTTCATTCATGATCAGATCTTCATAGACTACACATACATTTGATGATTATTGATACATTCTGCACATTTGAGTTACCACATGTCCATGATGTACCAGAAAAACAAGTGTTTTGCAGGACCATATTGTCATAAGATTACAAAGTCCTAAAATTGGTCAGGAAGCATGAAAAGTTACTGGATAAATGGTGTGGTAGTGCTCAATTTATAGCTTCTTATTGTCATTATCAACATGACCAATAAGGGAAAAGGCTGCATGAAAATCTCTATCTTTCTTCTCCTAGTGTTGCTAAAAAACGATTAATCAAAAAAATCACCTAGATTCCTGTTCCCAGAAGAAAATTTTCAACTTGTCAGACTCCAAAGTCCAAATAGAACTAATCACTCACACGTATTCATTTTCTTTCACTGCATGTATGAATTCCACAACTAGAATTCTCCATCTCAGTCAATTATTAACCACAGAAACTTGAAATGTCAAAAAATACTAACCAAAACAACTGAGCTATTAATAAGAAAGATAAATCATTTCTAATAGAAAAAGCACAATAGAAAGGATCACCTTTACAGTACACAAGGTGATTCCAATTAGATTTTGTCTATAGCAGAATTTTGGTTAAACATTTATAAAGAAAATTTAATTAATAATTGCACCGGCATCCATTATACAAATAAGAGAGCATAGTTAGCCGAAAACAATAACATTTCACAAAAACATGTCAGCAATAAAATAAACCTAAATGCCATAACAGTATTTCATTGGTGATTAAGCATTACTGTTTCAGTTATCATTTTCCTAATTGTGGCTTGTGAAGAAGGTGCTGATAAGCACAGAAAACGAAGAAGAACCATTAGAAATCTGTTACACCATAAGGATTAAAAACCTAAGAGAAAAAAAAATTGACGACAAACAGTTTGTGCCGTGGATATAACAATATGGAATGAAAACGTGTCCAGACTGTAGAAGGCCCAAAGGCTGATGGCAAAAAAACACCCTTTATAAGGGTCCAAGAGCGATCTTAATTACCCGTATTGGGCAAATCTACTTGCGAGGCAAATGAAACCTTGTAAGGGCCACACACCACAGACCATTAATCAAAAGAAAATGAACCGCATTAACAACTAGAAAACACGACCACAAGAAAAGTTACATAGACATAGGGAAGATAAATTGCACTCACTCTCCACACTTCCGAAACGGATGCAGAAGAGTTCGTCCTTCAACTCCCCATCAGCAAAGTCTGGTGCGTGCCACACGCAGGACTTGTCGTTACCAACGTGCTCTTGGATAGATAGCGTAGGAAAGACTGAAACAAATCAAAGTTACTGGACTCGTAAAAAAACTAGCCATAATTTACTCCAGATCTAACAAAAAGAGACGAAATCAAGCGCCGAAAAAAAGAAAGAATCGTTACTGAGATGATTGGCGCAAATCTTTAGTGTCTTGGACTGCCGCATAACCAGCCGGACCTTCCCAGTTTCCTTGTGCTTCAGGAGCTTCACGCTACCGACGCCCCTCTCTTTCCACTGATTTCCCTCTTTATCGAACCGATAAAGCTTCGCCTTCCTGAAAAAGACAACCACGTCGGCGTAAAACCCTCACGCTCTAATAGACCTCAAGCGCAAACAAACGATCAAGCGAGATCGGAGGGCTGCCTTCACTTACACATCGAAAAGAGCTTCTTCGTCCTCCTCCCCGGTGGTGACGGCGACCTCCTCGAGCTTAACGATCGGCTGCACGACTGCTCCGGTGTCCTCGTCGTCTCCGGCGGCCTCTGCGGTCTCCTCCTCCGGCTCGTTCCTCTCCGGATCCGTGGGCGCCATGGATAACCGGTCGATCGTGCGAGGCAGAGAGTTGAGGGCAGGAGTGGACAGCGCGAGTGCCTCGGGAGAAATGAGAAGAAATGAGGAAAGGAAGCGGCGGTGATTAGGGATTCCAACCGGAACCGGAAGGGCCCTTTTATAGACTCCACACGAAGCGAATTAGGGATTCAATATACACGGGAGGGAAAGAGAAATCAGTCTCCTTAATCTCAGTTAGTGTCCCTAATCTCAGTTTAAACAGCATCTCTAAACTCCCACACGCAATAACTTAAAATGGAACTTTTTTTCTTCCATAAATTATTTTTAATTATTTTACCATAATAAAGGAAAAAGCTGCTAAATTTTGAATTACAAATAAGGCCGATATAATTTTAAAATTGATAAAAAAAAAATTGTATGAACCCCTTTCTTTTTTTCCATTTTGTTTTAAGGTTGAGGAATGGTTTAAGATGTAGATACAAACTAAGATTCCTATCCATCAATTAGAATGTTAGTTTATCTATTCATTGTAGTTCAAAAAAGTAGCATCACAGAAATTAAACTATTTATTAGATTTTCATCGGGTCTATTAGTTTGATAAAAAAAAAATAGTAGATTAAAAAGATATTGATAAAAAAACATGAAAAAAAAAAAAGATTAATTGAGTTAAACTAATTGAAATCATTAAAGTCGTATATCAAAGCACTACATAATCGAGACAAAACCTCCTTTTCATCCTTCACCATTGAAACGCCATTTGGAAACTACGTGCTTAATGTCATGCGATATCTTGTATGGCGTTTGAATGAGAGCGCACTGGTGGAAAAGAATGTCTATGACCGCACGAAGGTGAAGTCTACTCCACGGTCCGAACTCATCTACGACGGCGACGTGAGAAGCACCTCATTAAGACTTAAGAGTTGTAACAACACTGCAATGTCTTTTGTATTTTGTTGTCAAAGGAGTCATTATTTAAGTTTTGTTCTTAGTTTAAAAATTTAAAAATTTATTGTTAAAAAGATTATGAATGATGATTAAAACCATAATTGTATCAGAGTTTTAAGAGCAAGGTTTTTCTTGAGTATAATATGATGAACTTAAAAAAAATATATATATATATATATAGTAAATTTTAAAAACTTTAAAAAAACTAAAAAAAAAAGTGAGAAACTAATAACACAAGTAGATTTGTAGCAAATAAAAAAAAAAGAAAAAAAAAACTGTTTGACATTAAAAAAATGAAAAAACACGAAGAAACACATGTTTTTCGTTTTTAACATTTTTTTGAAGTTTTAAACTGCTAGTTAATTTATCGTGTTTTTTCACGTTTTTTTTTCGAAAAAAACGTGTGTAAAAAACTACCATAAATCAATGTCACTAGATGCCTGAATGATTTAAATTTAAAAATTTATTACTAAAAAAATTATAAATGATCGTTAAAACTACAATAAGTCATCGCTGCACTATAAATGTTGTTAATGCCAATGTAGCGACTTTTTTCAATCGAGAAATTTTTAAATTTTAGCTGTTTGTCATCTGTTTCTACTGAATATTCTCATATCTAAACGTAAAAGCCTTCAAATGCAAACATATTACTAGCTTTATTCACCATTTCAATTAAAATTCCTGAATTTTCCTAGAATTCAAACTTTAATTTTTTGAATTAGATATGATATTGGTTTATGGATTGATATCCAACCATAAACCTGGCCATGGAGATAATCTCGTATTATCTATTCAGGTGGGAAAAACACTTTACCGTTTATTAATCTCAAAAGTTTCCAATAGGCACAAAAAGCTCTCAATGTATCCAATGAAAGACACTACAAAAGAATCTTGACATTGAGGTGGCACAATTAATTTTATATATTTTTCTAACGTTTCTGCTCGTATAAATCTTTTTTTTTTAAATTAAATTATTGTTTTTTTATAGCCACATATTTTCAACATTTACTCATTCAATGTATGTTGCCATGGTTTCCCTTGCCACATAATTAAGCATCAGTAACTTATTATTTACTAGATCTTGGAACTCATGTAGGCTTTCAATATACCTTTTCTGCATTTGTTTATAAAGTTATTTTAACAGTATTTAAAAATAATGGATTGGCAATCATGTTTCCTTCATGTAAACAGATCGGACTCAGACTTGGATCAGATCCAGGTTTGCTGAGCTAAACAAACCCCTCAGATTCCTGTTTTTTCAGAACCAAACTGCATGTTCTAAACCAAACCTAGATCCAATCGACAGAATATCCAATTTTTACGTGTAATCTGATCGGATCTTTGTTGGTTATCTGTTGGATTTGGAGCTCAGGGTTGGTCTCAGTTGCAAAACTACATACCAATATCGAATCTGAATAATCTCTGGGTCCTATTTTCTTTACCAGATTCAAGCAAATGGATCCCGATTCTCGTCCATCGAAGTATATATAATCCTACCGGACTCGGGCCAAATGGACCCGATTTGGATCATGTTCACAGATCAAGTGGCCCATATCAGTACATATATATTATTGGTGGTAGTCAGCCTTTACATGTGACGATGCTCTTTATTACCTGAATGGCAAGAAAAGAAGAAAAAATTATGCAGTTTATTCAACAAGAATAGGGAAATTTTCATCTGGGCACCCAACTTTTAGCCGTGTTGTGAAAGGGATGCTATTTTTATTTATATTTTTCCATGATAGGTGGGGCTGCACTCGACCAGAGTCGAGCCTGAGCTTGGTCAGCTCGAACTAGACTTGGCTAAAAAAAACTTGAGCTCGAACTCAACTCGAGCTCCTTATAGCAAGCTCGAGTTCGACTCGACTATACAAAATCGAGCTTGAACTCGAATTATTTAGCCCATTTAACTCGTTTAGGCGTTAACTTGTGTAAGTATTAACTCGTTCAACTCGTGTAAGTGTTAAATCATGTAACTCGTTTAAAGCACAACACTTGTTAACTAAAGTACAATATATCAACTGTTTGCAGTCACGAGAATCACGACTCGACTTTCACCAGCCTGTTAGCCCAGCCAACTACATTACACTCAAAATAACGCGTCCTCACTTAGATATCTAGTCTCCATATATTTGGAAACCAGATGGAACCGCGCTTCGCACAATAGACGACAAAACCGTACCATGCAGAACGAAAGTAACCATCCCAGTGATGGTAAACTCACCCTCAAAACATGAACACGTGAAGGAAAACCAAAAGGAAGAAGCTATCAGACTTTTGGTATCCAAATCCGAAGCCAAAATGAGATTAACAAAACTTTAGCTTTTAATTATGTTTTAATGAATATATACAAAAAACTTAACTGTAACGGAATGCCCTAAACAAGATCATGTTCATGCTCATGTTGGGAGATTTCCCTCATATATATACAAAAAAAAAAAACCAATATGCCCTAAACAGGATCATGTTCATACTAAATCATTGAAACCAAAAACTTAACTGTAGCAGAAGCGTACCTGAATCCATTTAAAGAACTGGACGGTAGATTGCGGTAGGATCTTCTAGAGTCTTTGCGGCGCATGTGAGGTCTCTCTCAGATGAGAAAGAGACAACCCTAAAAACCAACGTTTCAAGCAACCATTGCATGACCTCAGGGACCACTACCATTTTATATTAAGGGAAATTACGGATTCAACCCATCAAAGAGTCCGTAATTGCGTACAGGTATCTATACATTTCAAAATTACCCCATACCATCTAAAATGACGTAATATTTCAAAATGCAATCACTTAAACAGATATTTACATTAAGACGGTCATAATGTCTGAAATTTCTCATAGACATATATCGGCCCACCAAATGATCCTTACAATCTCCTACTTGGGCCAAATATGTCATTATACATTAAGACATTACATAAAACCTTAGGAGCTCAAAACTGCTATCTTATTACACATCATTTTCACCAATCTCGTCCATGATCATATCAACACAGAACCAAAGCGGCTTTCGCTATAATAAAATTAGCTGAACCTTCAATGATCACGAATGTTAACACAATCAATGCAATATCTGCTTAACATTCCAACGATAAACGCAATATCTGGACGAGTACAAACCTGAGCATGCATAAAGCTTCACACAACAGAGGAATAAGGAATCATTTCCATTTCCTTAGATTCGATTTCACTTTTAGGGCACTGTTCAAGACTAAATTTGTTTCCTCTAGCAACTGGTGTATCTCCTAGTTTACAATCTTTCATGCCATATCGCTGAAAGATCCTCTCATCTTTTCACACTCTCAATGCACTTGAGCATAGCCTCTTGTCTCTAAAAAGAGATTGAGGGCTATCTCCTTTGGTCATGGGAAGAGGAAGAAGAGAAAAAAATAAAATAACAATGACAAGACCATATTGAAGAAATGAAATAACAATAACAACAAAAATATATTCATTAAGGAAAAAAATAACAACAACAAGAATATATTGAAGAGAAGAAAAAGAGCAAGAAGATATTAATATATAGAAAGAACAAGAACAACAAGAATACTTGAAAGAGCATGATTTAATCATAAAATAAAATATCATCTCATCTTCTCATGCTCCCGGTGCATTTGAGCATAGCCTCTTGTATCTAAAAAGAGGTTGAGTGCTATCTCCTTTGGCCATGGGGAGATGAAGATGAGAAGAGAAAATGAAAACAACAACAAGACTATGTTTAAGAAAAAGAAATAACATAATAATAAGAATATTAATGAAAAGAAAGAAGAGGGAAATGAGAGGGATGAAGATTACATACCTCTAATGGGAAATGACTTAAGGAAGATGAACACCTTCACTTGAAGATCCCCTTTTGAATGAAGCTCCAAAAGTACTTGTTCTAAGTTGGAGAAGGAAATGAAAAGAGGAATAGGGAGAGAGAGAGAGAGCTCAAGAGAAACTCTAAGTCTTCAAGTAAGAATACACTAGAGTTTCTCCCAAGTACCAATCTTGCCCAAGAGGGGGGATATGGGGGGTATTTTTAGAGGATTTTGGAGCTAAAACCCAAAATTTGAATTTTTTTGACCTAAAAAGACTAAAATCACCCTCCAAAAAGAGATTTTTTTGGCCAAAAGAAAGGGCAAATGAGTCTTGTCCACCCAAAAAGACTAAAACTACCCTCTAAAAGGATGTTTTTTGGTCAAAAGGGGGGTAAATTGGTCTTGTTTACCAAAAAGACTAAAATCACCCTCTAAAAGGAGGTTTTTTGGTCAAAAGGAGGGGCAAATCGGTCTTGTTTAAAAAAAGACTAAAATCACCCTCTAAAAGAAGGTTTTTTGGTCAAAAGGAGGGGCAAATCGATCTTGTTTGAAAAAGACTAAAATCACCCTCTAAAAGAAGGTTTTTTGGTCAAAAGGAGGGACAAATCGGTCTTGTTTGAAAAAGACTAAAATCACCCTCTAAAGGAGGTTTTATGGTCAAAAGGAGGGGCAAATCGGTCTTAAATGATTGATTTGGATCTGAACTTGGGTTTTGGATCTAAAAGTAGTATTTTGGATTTAATTTGGATCTGAGAGTTCTATTTTGGATTTAATTTGGATCTGAGAGTAGTATTTTGGAAATCTTGTGCTCAAATTTGAATTTCGCACTTGAATAAAACATCATAGTCCTTTAAAAAAATTTGGGGTGATTACAATGCCCTAAACAGGATCATGTTCATGCTAAATCATTGAAACCAAAAACTTAACTGTAGCAGAAGCGTACCTGAATCCATTTAAAGAACTGGACGGTAGATTGCGGTAGGATCTTCTAGAGTCTTTGCGGCGCACGTGAGGTCTCTCTCAGATGGGGAAGAGACAACCCTAAAAACCAACGTTTCAAGCAACCATTGCATGACCTCAGGGACCACTACCATTTTATATTAAGGGAAATTACGGATTCAACCCATCAAAGAGTCCGTAATTGCGTACAGGTATCTATACATTTCAAAATTACCCCATACCATCTAAAATGACGTAATATTTCAAAATGCAATCACTTAAACAGATATTTACATTAAGACGGTCATAATGTCTGAAATTTCTCATAGACATATATCGGCCCACCAAATGATCCTTACAATCTCCCACTTGGGCCAAATATGTCATTATACATTAAGACATTACATAAAACCTTAGGAGCTCAAAACTGCTATCTTATTACACATCATTTTCACCAATCTCGTCCATGATCATATTAACACAGAACCAAAGCGGCTTTCGCTATAATAAAATTAGCTGAACCTTCAATGATCACGAATGTTAACACAATCAATGCAATATCTGCTTAACATTCCAACGATAAATGCAATATCTGGACGAGTACAAACCTGAGCATGCATAAAGCTTCACACAACAGAGGAATAAGGAATCATTTCCATTTCCTTAGATTCGATTTCACTTTTAGGGCACTGTTCAAGACTAAATTTGTTTCCTCTAGCAACTGGTGTATCTCCTAGTTTACAATCTTTCATGCCATATCGCTGAAACACCTTATCAATGTAGGCATTTTGTGATAATCCAAGAATACTCCGATAAAAATCTCGAAATATTTGGATCCCCAATACAAAAGATGCATCACCAAGATCTTTCACGTCAAATTTTGTTGACAAAAATTTCTTAGTTTCATGCAATGTGCCCACATCATTACTTACCAGTAATATATCATCGACATATAAAACTAAAAAGATAAATTTACCCCCACTAAACTTTTGGTATACACATTCATCAACCATATTAGTTTTGAAACCAAATGAAACTATAACTTGATGAAATTTGTAATATCACTGACGGGAAGCTTGCTTTAGCCAATAGATGAATTTCTTGAGTTTGCAAATCATTTTCTTTGCATCCCCTAAAACAAAGTTTTCTGGTTGTACCATATATATCGTTTCATCAATGTCTCCATTTAGAAATGTTGTTTTTACATCCATCTGATGCACCTCTAAGTCAAAATGAGCCACAAGTGCCATTATAGTCATGAAAGAGTCTTTCGATGAAACTAGAGAGAAAGTCTCTGTATAATCAATACCTTCCTTTTGAGTAAAGCCCTCTGCGACAAGACGTGCCGTATACCTTTCGATGTTACCTAATGAATTTCTTTTGGTTTTAAATAACCATTTACAACCAATGGGTTTCACATCTTCAGGCAAGGGAACAACTTCTCATACGTCATTATCCATCATGGACTTTATTTACTCATTCATGACATCTATCCACTTATGAGATTTAGAACTCTTTATTGTTTGCTGGAGGTTAATAGGATCATCATTCATTAATTCATTAAGTTCATATCAACATCATGTTCTTGGAGATAAACAAAATCATTTGAAATTGTATTTTTCCTCTCTCTAGTGGATCTCCTTGGTAACACCTTTACTTGATTTTCTTGAGGTTGTTGAGTTTGTTCTTCAGTAGGGAGATCGACATCATTGCTTTCTCCTGAATATGTTGATGGAACAATGACAGGAATGAATACATGACTATTGCTTACAACATCTGTATGAGTGAACTTAGGTCCCTCTTCAAAGGCAAAGCTCCTAACCTGATCACCTCCCCCAAACTCAATATCCTCAAAGAAATGAGCATTTCCCGTTTCAAAGAAAGACTTACTGGATGGATTATAAAACTTATAACGCCTTAATGCTTGTTCGTTTTCCCTTTATACTTTTAATGTAAACATTAAAGTCTGCAAAATCAAGGGACTCAAGAATTACATTCGACATAAGCCTTTTTATTCTCTTTTCAGAAATATGTCCTAAGCGTCTATGCCACAACATAGCAGAATTCT
Source organism: Nymphaea colorata (assembly GCF_008831285.2). Lineage (NCBI taxonomy): Eukaryota > Viridiplantae > Streptophyta > Magnoliopsida > Nymphaeales > Nymphaeaceae > Nymphaea > Nymphaea colorata. The sequence goes on along the minus strand of NC_045138.2, from coordinate 2,047,174 downwards.
CATTGACTAATTTTCTTTTAGTACCACTAGACGTAACATGCAAAGTTTCATAATATGAAGCAACCGTATCAAGCAAATAAAGGTTATCGCTACCAGACAAAGAACCGATGGCTATCAAATTTGAGTGCAGAAATAACTTAAATTTACTATCTTTAAATGAACAATAATAACCAAATTTGTCCAACGAGAATATAAAAATCAAATTCCATGTAAAAGACGGTACCACATAAGTTTCTGTCAAATTCAAATAACAGCTAGTCTTTAACAATAACAAAAAATATGCTATGGTTTCAACCTTCACCTTCTTGTCATCGCCCACTTAGATGAATCTTTCAACATCATTTGGTGTCCGACAATTTATGCAGCGCTGCAAAGAAACACTTGTGTGAGTAGTAGCAACCGAATCTACCCACCAAGTGTTTCTGGGTACTGAAGTTAAATTAACCTCAGAACAAACCAAAGTGAGAAGCGTACCTTTCATTTCACGCCAGCGTGAAACTTAGCACAATCCTTCTTCATATGACCTTCACCCTTACAAAAGAAGCAGCCTGATTGGCTTTCCTTATGTTTCTTCTGTTTCTTAATGGATGACTGATCAACTGCAACTTCCTTAATAGTCTTTCTTTTCTTTCTTTTAAAATTCGAATCATTTAACTCATGAATAGTACTCAAATTTGTAAATATCATGAAAGCAGAACTCACTATACAAAGAACAAAAATACCAAACATGCTCAAAATCAATACATGTATATAGATGAAACAACAAATATAAATGAATTTAAATACAATGACCCAAATCCCATCACAAGGTACCGATGCAACATTAATATCTAATATTTGAATTGAAATATTAACTGCAAGTGGTATTGTTGGTCAACAATGAATATAGATAATTAGCCCTGTCAAATAACGAGCCCATTTTTCGATAGACTCACTATTCACATGGAAACATAAAAAATTGTCACATATTCATTGCCCTGTATATTTAAACCTGACCAAATAATAATCCTCCTTTGCGTTGATCATTGCTCGCATGGATCAAGTATACTATCATCTAATGTTCAAAACAGAAAAATTCGTACAACAGAGGTTACTTTGGCGACATAAATTACAAACCTACTCATTTCGAACAATAGACATGGCTAAAATTCAAATTCATGGTTCAAACATTCATCTAAAGCACATCCACAATTTTAATAACATGCGAAACATAATACATAAATTAAAATTGCATACAACATTATCCCTACATTGAATCCAAGAACAAGATGATTCAATGAAATGGGCCCAAAAGAGTCTAAATTGCATGAACTGGTACCACAATCGTGCTTAAGTGGGTCAAGAACCACTGAATCGACCTTAAAATGGTTGTTCTTAAACCACAACAAAAGCACCCACAAGGCCCTAAATAGGGTTGAACCAGTCAAAAATTGGACGAACTGGTCAATAATAGACCGTATCAGTTCTGAAACCCACTGAATTGGTTCGAAAATGGCTAAAATCGGTTTCCAAAATGAAAGAACCAGTCTGAAAAGCCCTGAATCGGTCTGAAAAGGGCCCGAATCGGTTCAGAAAGGTGCGAACCGGTTCTAAATCAAACTAAATCGGTTCTAAACTTAATGAACCGGTTTTGTTTTGAAAACAAACCGTGTGGGACCCCACCCGATCCGAAAAACTTAAAGCGGGCGGAAGTGGGCCACAATTTTTTTTTTGAACTGATGGATCCGGAACGGGTCTGTCAAGACTGGACCCGGTCCGACCCGCGATCGCTCGATCGCGCGAGCGTCGCCTCCAATGCTCGCCTGCCGAACAGTAGGCGGGCGGTGGTCTTCCACCGCCAGGCCACCCAACTCCGTGGGTGGCCGTCGGCGGGTGCTGCCAGGACGGCCGACCATCGACCGCTGTTCCGGCCGGTTTTACTCATTGCCTGATTTTCGCTCCTTTCTGATTTTGGGCAGCTGCAATGGCGGTCAAAAAGCTGCCGACAGGCCACCCAATAGCATGGGTGGCTGTCGACGGGTGCCGCCACGACGCGGAGGTCTGGTCGTCGCCTAATGGCCGGCCGACGCCTGCCTGACGGTGGGAAAACGGCCGCCTCTCCCTGCCGTCGCCTTCCCTGTTTCCCCTTTTCTTACGTTTCCAGTAGCTACTATATAGGCGTGGAGGCACCGAAAGGCCACCCAACGGCATGGGTGCCACCGGCACGGATGCGCCGGAGGCCTGCCGTCACCCAACGGCGACCGACGCCCACCGATCCAGTTGTCTCCTTCTCCGATCCTCCTGAGACCTCAGATGGCTGCAACGGAAGCCCGACGGCTTCCGTCGCACGCCCTCAACCCAAACTTTTTTTTGAAAAATCATGCAGCCGAAGAAAGGGAACATCCGAAAGGAAAGATCACACAAAAATTCATAAAAAAAATCAACGATTCAACAATGAACAAAGGGCTCTGATACCAATTGTTGGAGATTTCCCTTATGCATATACAAAAAAAAAAAAACAATATACCCTAAACAGGATCATGTTCATGCTAAATCATTGAAACCAAAAACTTAACTGTAGCGGAAGTGTACCTCAATCCATCTGAAGAACTGGACGGTAGATCGCAGTAGGATCTTTTAGAGTCTTTGCGGCGCACGTGAGGTCTCTCTCAGATTGGGAAGAGACAACCCTAGACACCAACGTTTCAAGCAACCATTGCACGACCCGAGGGACCACTACCATTTTATATTAAGGGCAATTACGGATTCAACCCATCAAAGAGTCCGTAATTGTGTACAGGTATCTATACATTTCAAAATTACCCATACCATCTAAAATGACGTAATATCCCAAAATGCAATCACTTAAGCAGATATTTACATTAAGACAACATAATAAGCGGATATTTACATTAAGACAGCTATAATGTCTGAAATTTCTCATAGACATATGTCGGCCCACCAAATGATCCTTACAAAGATGAAATTAACAAAACTTTAGCTTTTAATTATGTTTTAATGAATATATAGCAAGTAGATTTTTAAGTTTGCAGGCGTTCTTTTCACAAAGACTAGATGTAGTCCAGTTCATGCCAAAAGGTAAGGATCGATACAACAACCATTTCCGAATGTATATTTACTACTTTATTACCATAAAAATTCGCCTGGCAGTTTTTAACTTGTCAAAGAAATTTTTAAACAAAAATTGAGAAGCACACAAAGTGGATTAATCTTGGTATGTCGACAAGAAAATCACATGTAACATAAAAATCTTTATGTAATACTTTTATTGTTTGGTTTCCAACCTCAATAGCATCCATTCTATTCGCAATTTTTTTAAAAATTGTCTTCCCGTTTTGCAAGCTTTTTCATATTCACGCTCTACATTTTTGGCTTGGACAAGTTCGTCCTTAGTTATGGTTAAGGACGTTGAATAGAAATCACTTAGCCTGGTTGGTGGTTTGGTGGATCTAGACAATCTCCGTAATAGTTGCTCAGTCACGATGTCTTGGGTTGGCCTTGGAGACATTTCATCATCTTGAGGAACAATAGTACGATCAGCTTCATTAGACTGAGGATGCCGATTGCTGTCACTTTGATTTTGGTTCCCAAGAAGTTGATTTGCATTGGAATACTTACTTACGTTTTCATGAATGCTTACCAGAGGTTGTGGGAGACTAATGTCAACATGTTGTTTTTGTTTTGTCTCCCCCTGAACGTCATTCTCATGAAACGGTTCTTGCTCAAAAAACTTTACGTCACGAGTGGCAAAGAATTTTTTCAAATGAGGTTCATAACATTTGAACCATTTCTTTTTACTTGAATATCCAAGAAAAATGCATTTCATAGCTATTTTTTCTAATTTATTCCTAAATTTTTCTTGAATATGAACAAAACATTTGCATCCAAAAACTTTAGAATGATTAGTACAAACTGATTTATTTAGAAGTAATTGAATTGGAATTTGATCGTTAATGCTCGAATTAGGTATTCTATTTGCTATATAACAAGTAGTTCTTATTGCTGCTTCAGACAAAAAACAAATGGGAACATTCATATTCATCATAAGGGACCTAGCAATACTAAGCAATTGTCGATTCTTGCATTCGGCAACCCCATTTTGATGGGGAGTACAAGCACAAGTGAGTTGGGGACATATGCCTTTCTTTTTCATGAAATCATCAAGAATTTGATTGACATATTCACCTCCATTATCCGACCTTAATTTTTTTATTTTGGTCTCATATTGCGTGTATACAAGCTCATAATATTCTTCAAAAGTTTTAGCAACATCATTCTTATTTTTGAGAAAATAAAGCCAACTCATGTGAGTTTTATCATCAATAAAAGAAACATAGTATCTATATCCAGAATGAGACTCGACTGAGACTGGGCCCCAAACATCAGAATGAATTAAATCAAAGATTTCAACGGACCTTTTTTCTAGAGTTTTGAAAAGGTAATCTAGTCGATTTTGAGAATTCACATGCATCACAAGAATGCCCATCTGGTTTGATGTTAGGAACAAGAATTTTCAGCGACCTATCTGAAATAGGACCAAGCCGGGAGTGCCACAATTTGTACTCAGATGTCTTTTCTGCACGAGCAAGAAAGCCAGCCTCAATGTTGTCTAAGACATATAGACCGTTGTGCTCATACCCTCGACCAATCTCCTTCCTCGACTTCTTGTCCTGAAAAATCACATGCTTTGAAGAGAAAATAGCTAAGCAGTCATAGTCTTTAGTTATCTTACTTACATAATAAGATTGGCAGAAAGTTAGGAATATAGAGCACACAAGATCTTTTATTTGATTTGACTGATCCCATGCTGCTCTACATCGGTGGATGTTGCTTGTCCTTTCTTCTTTGTCTCCTCCTCATCTCTTCACCATAAAAAATACAATAAGTTGATCAATGTTATATCATCTACATGTGATGACAATAAACATTGCAAAACTATACCTCTCTGAGCTCTCTCCCTCTTTTTCTTAATGTGTAGCACTTGATCGATCTTGAGATGAGGTTGCACTAGCATGTAAAGAAAAACATATATATGAATCAAGTGACACAAGCTTAAATTTTAATACCCTTCTTGTGGTTTTAATTGAGTACCAAATGTCGCTTTGTGGTGGTATGTAAAAGGCAAAACCACCTCTCCTTTTCCTTGCTCCCTGGGGATGAAGGCTGATTCAGAACTCAGATGCAACACACATTCATACTCGCTTGTGACAATTGTTTTGTTGACACCACAAAGGGATGCATTACTGTGTTTGAGGCATTTAGTCGAAGAATTAGTAACACGATGCATATGTTACTAACTACCTACAACTTCCTTTCCCTTGTTCTTCTATCTGTAAGGTGGGTGCAAGTGAAAACTTAATAAGCTATTGGAACTTTGTAGTTTCTCCTAGGATCTTATCGATGGATAAACCTGCAAAGGTTCTTGCAACAACGAAACAAAAACACAGCAACGCACACAAGCAACAAAAAAGAATGAAACAAGAAGGAATATATATGTATATATATATAAGCAGAATAATCAAATGATTAGTGTAGCCTTTTTACGGGTTTGCCTCAAGGAGCCCCAGACATACCAGATCCAGTTGCCTGCACAACCTTCTGCATGCAACAAATATAAACTTCCAAAGAAAGAGAGGGTTGGGGGCATTTTAGAATTGATGATGAAATGTACTATTTAGTCTTTTTGTACAACTTCATTTTTATCCTTTTTCAAAACGGTCTTCATGACGAGTATACACCAGTGTGTGCATATAACCAAGATCCCACACAACATGTTGTCAAACAACATGTTTGATTGCTTCCAACACTAATTGATTCCAATAAAGGATATGCAGGGAATTAGGCTCCCCAACCTTTTATTTAGCAAAAATTAGGGATATGAACAAAATTGCATCAAACAAGAGAAGTAATTCAAATCAGCACATCTAGTGACTAAACCTAGACACTCCACAGCCAAAACAAAAGACATCCTTAATAAAATCCAACGTTCCATACTGAGCAAGCACGAACATGAAGCATTCAACCATAATCATCTCTACCGTCTCTTTCCCCATACCTCCTAATGACTCTTCCAACTTCCACCGTTGGAAGTTGAAGCTGCAAGTCCACACAAGAGCTATACTGATGAAAAGATCTCCACTGAGGAGAAACGTTCCTCCTACCTTCAATAATGCCTCTTAAACGCCTCCTCCAACCAGGGTTGTTGGTGACAATGGTCTCCCTACCTTCAGTAACATTGAAACTGCTCAACCATTCCATTAATATCTGCATCTCTACATCATCGCCACCCACCTGCGTCTCTTCCATTCGCATAATCCACTCGCCATTAGCTTTTCTCTAAACACCGCAAATTTCAGACAGTTGAGCCTTTCTGAAGATGAGTACATAGAGTTGCTTTCTGGACATATCTTCAGCTGAGGTTGCATCACAAAAAATTCCTTTGCTCAACGACACAGCAATCACTAGTTCTTCATTGTCACTTTATTTAAAAGCACCAATTGCCTCCTTACAACGCGCCCCAAACTATCCTCTTGAATCCAGTTTTTGTTATACTTTCTACGCAGTTGTTAAGTTCCTGCACCATCAAGTTATCCATACTACAACTTGAAAACAGATTCGCCAGCATCAACCATTCTGCATTGATATTCACCTGTTACCAAGCTTGGAGCTTCTTCTTAACGTTCATCCAAGGAATCTTACTTCCCTCAAACTTCCTAACTACAAAGTTCCAACCCTCCACTTATTGGACATATGTAAAACAGATGTTGATTGTTCTCAGCCTGTCTACAACAGAAGTTGTACCTGCTAGCTAGTGCAACCCCTCTCCTTTGTATTCGGTCCCAAGTCTGCAGTGTATCTTCACATGTAATATAAAGAAACCAACAAGCTCTCATAGAAGCATTACTATTCCACACATGCCTACTCCAGCCCTGATCAGAATCCGCATGCCTAGTGTTCCTCCAAATATTTGTAGGGAAACAAATGTGGGCCCTAGATATAACTTAGATCCAAACCAAAATTTATGCTAAGAAAAACTGGTAGAGCCTCGACGTCCAAAATAATTTTCAATAATAAACTTAACAAAGTATACTTAGTAGGAACTTAATAACAACACCAACAAAATTCACAAAATAAACTTGACCAAGCAACAACCTAAAGCATGCACCAGCTACACTTCAAAACAATACACTTCTATTACTTGTCAAAATAAAATATATAAAAGTAATGTACAAGAACTCACCTCAACAAGCTCACGTAGTGAGCTAACATCCAAGCACTGACACTCTTGCACTTGAGCACACACTAAAAACTCTCACACACCAGCTCACAAAGTGAACACACAAACTTTAGCTCAAAGGAGACTCAACCCAACTCACAATGCTCACACTGACTCAACCCAACTCACAATGCTCACACACTATGCCCATCATCCCTATTTATAGGGAGCAGTAGTCGGTGGTGATGCTTCCACCGGTTTCCACATTTTTTTTTCTTTAATCATTACAAACGCCGACTTTACAAAGGAGAGGCTCAAAGCCTCTTTGATTCTTCTCAACCCTTCCAAGAGTCGGTGATGACTCTTTACAATATTGGCCCCTTTTAGATCCATCTTTTCATTATTTTTCCAAACCAGCATGTCATCTGCAGTAGAGCTCCGTTCAGGTTCATGCTTTTGCGTTTACCACATGCTCACAATTTGATGGGGCCATGCCTCGTTAGGTCGAGTAATTTCTCCCACCAGCTTTTAGTAGTAATTGTTCAAGACTGCGCACAATCTACTGGCGAGGAGGGCTTAGTTAATCTCCTTTAAAGGCTTTGATCCTACCCCTCCCTCCTTGACAGGTCTCATTGGGTGCTTGTTCGGAAGGAGATGATTACCCCTTTCCATTTTGGCTGTGAGTCCAAAGGAAATTGATCATGCTGGTTTCGATCTTCAGTAGAGAATTCTTAGGGAGTTGGAATGCAGTCATCCAAAATACAGTTGATTCAGATCGACCATTTTTAACAAGCTATATGTGTAAAGGCCTCTCGCAACACCTCAACGCTGTTAGAAGTCCATAGGTTTGTGGAAATCGGTGGTTACTGTGGTTAGTTTTCAAATTGTATGTTAATGCATGAATTTAAAGTGGGTCCAGCCATTGTAGGTAATTAAATCTCTATAAGAAAAAACATAGTTTTTGAAAGAGATCTTTTGAATGTATGTTTAAAGAACATTGTATTCTCGTTTCACGAAACATGTACCGAGGTTGTCAAATTTGAAAATAATATTCATAATAATACTATGCTTCCAGAAATAAGAACATGTTGCTTATGAATAATGTGTTCTAAGAATCTGTGTTTTAGAGTACAATATATTCTTATAAAACTGGATGAAGTAGTGTTTTAAGAAGTTTGAAAACTTTTCTATGTGAATGCTGGATCTACAGCCATTCCCAGTGGAAATTGGTCAGAGATCTTGGAAAACAGCCGTAAATTGTTGTGTTTTCACAGAAATGCTGCAACGAAGTTCAGAAAGAGAGAGGGAGAGAGGCCAAGCTACTCCATCTACAATGGCCATGTGCACAGAGTGGATGCTGATGTAAATAATATGGTCTAAAAGCGAAGTTTTCTAGCTAAAACGGGTCTTCTTTCTTCTACCTAATGCACCTCAGAGTTTCATGTCACATAAATGCTGCAGTGAATTTTTAGAGAGAGAGAGAGAGAGAGAGAGAGAGAACCCAAGCTAGTCCATGTACGATAGCCATGTGCACAAGAACGGATGATCGATGCAAATAACTATGATTTATTGCAATAAAGATGTTTTTTATTTGGTCAAATGAATCTCATGTCTTACACTTAATGTATCTGATAGTTTCATGATTGAAGTGTATCTTATTTTTGTTGTCAATGGAAGGACGCTTCCGAACATGCATGTTTTTTAAGCAACAGTGTCATGTTTTAATCTTTTCCATGGATCGATTGCAAGTTGTGGTAGCCGATCGAAGACGTGTACTAGCCAAGAAAAGAAAAGAAAGCATGTGTCGTCCAAATGAGGCTTCGAAATACTTATTCGCAAAATTAAGACAGATCGAGACACTTCTGTTGAAAGACCGCTTTTAGTAGTAATCATCTTCTGATTCATCTCGATTGTCTAACCCAATATGAGAATGAAAATAATCGAAGTATGATTGAAATTGAAAGATGAACCAAACAGTGTGTAGTCTCGTTGATGAAGAGGAAACAACTGCAAAAACGGTTTCCTGAGGCAACCGTCATTTAACAGATTCCCGTGCAGTGCTTATCCATGGACCTATATATAGAGCATGATTCCTTCGGCGGGCGCTGTTTTAAAATTTCCACCGGGGAACGCGATCATCGGGCGTGGGACCGAAGGGGAGGTGATTGGCCATTGCTGTCCTGCCTCGCCTGCGCAAGACAAACGAAAACGGCTTGGAGATTCTTGCTATCAGTGAGGTGGCTCGTACGTAGGCATGAAAGGAGGGAGAAGTCCTCCATTACTCGACCTTATGATCATTTTCTTGCCTTCCCTTCTTGATGCGGCAGCAGAAGCAAGGAAAGAAGGAAGAGGGGGAGTATGGCTCGGAGGGTAGAAGATGCGGTGAGGAAGGCGAGTGAATTGCTGAAATGCCAGGCAGAGCGAGAGAGCCGCCATCGCCGGCCTGAGGTTCGTCCGTATGGAGCGCGACCGCTTCGTCTTCTCCCTCACCGTCTCCAGAACGATCACGTACTCTCTTTTCTCTCTCTTTCTCTCTCTCTCTCTCCTGAACGATCCGCCTCTCTCTCCTCCTCTTTCTTTTGTTGTTGTTCTGGTTTTTGTTTGCTAGTTTTTAGTTTGTTTATTTTTTTCTTATGTCGCTTTTATCTTTTTCTTTCGCCTTTGTGATTAGTGATATATTTTCTTGCTATCCACTGTTATTGAGGCCTACATGCATCGTTGGGCCTCCCATTATCTTCATAGTTTCTGTAAGTTCATCATCTTGCGTTTTCTTTTCTAACCTTTTTGTCCAGCTTTTAATCGACAGTTTATCCAAATCAAATCTTGTAAATTCTTTTTATAAATCCACTTTTTACATTCCTTCCCTACAGTGAGGACCCATTTTTGTTCGTTTTTGCCCTCCTTTTTCGGCAGACTAAACCTTACCAGATGTCTAACTTTCTTGACCAAAAATTATAAGTCCAATTCTTTAACCAAGTGAGTTCTTCAGGATTGGATAATGCCCTATATAAGACCGTCTCTCTTCTTGGCAGCTATGAATGACATTAGCAGATAAAACCAACCACATCGAACGACTTTCCTGTTTCCTACTTAATGAGGGACAAAGAGATTCTTTCCATTGCTTCTTAAATTAAATAGCATTTGGTAGCCGGAACACAAGTGTTCCAAGGAACATCAAGTGACATTGTTTTACCATGTCTGACATTTGTAGTAGATTTCTGATGATGATGCTTGATGCCTCAACATGGGATGAGAGAGGAGAGGGACAAAAGTGCCTTCTGTCGAACGAGACTGACGAGTACGTCCTTCCTTTCTTTGATATGTTTGACGATAGAGTTACGTTGTTTTCTGAAGTCTTTCCTATTTATACTGGAATTGGTTGCTTGTCGTTCAGGTCCACTGCATCACTGAGACTTCTTTTCCTTCAAGATGTATTAATTGAAGTCTAGGCTCGATGCCTTCAAATGTTTTATGTTTCTTCGTGCAAAAGTTCGTATGCGAATGTGTCTGTAAGGTGTTGCGATGACTATGTCCACATGGCCTACGTGCCTGGTGGAAGAAAGCGGAGGAAGAGGCGATGTCTGGCATGACAAAATGGTCGTCTGTTCTTGGCTGCGCCTTAGCGGGTGCGCTTGCGGGCCAGCCAAAGTAGTTTAATAAAATTTTTCCTTTTCTGTTGTGGGGAGGATTTCGCAGGGTGTTCTTGCCCGGACCCTCCCTAGTGCGTGTCTTCTCTCTCTCCACGACAGCCACAAAAGATTCATCTCAAGCTCAAAACGGAACTTGGCGTGCCCGGTACCAGCCCTACCCTGAAGAAGGGAAAGGAGCAATGGAGCATGATCAGACAAGTGCCTCGATCCAAGAACTAAGGAGGACGAAGGAAAAGCAGAGAACAACTCAGGCGAGAGAAAAATACGGTCCAAGAATAGGAGGGTTCTTATTGTTGGACTAAGTAAACTTACCATTATTCAGAGGCACGTCAAAAAGACCGAACTCATCAACAAACGATCGAAAAGCAGGCATAAACAGACCCGAAGTGATAAGGGAGGACGAGTCAGCAGGGCTAAGCAAACAATTGAAGTCTCCTGCCAACAGCCAAGGTGAGGCAGCAAGCTGACAAACAAGATGCAGTTCAGCCCACAGCTGGTCACACAAAGCCCCAACGCAAGGGCCATATATCGCAGTAACTAAGACCGGGCCATTGGGCCAAAGACCATTGAGAGAAGCCGAGATAGAGTATCTACCAACATGCACAACAACCCCCGTAAGAGGTGGAGACCAAGTTAGCAGGATGCCGCCAGTGGCACCATTAGCCAGTAGAAACCCGAAGGACGGTTGACGCAACAAAGTACAAACACAAGCATGAGAGATGACAGACAAATTGGTCTCAACCACGATAAACACTGAAGGTCCATGCTGACAGACCCAAAAAGAGAGATATCTACACAGATAATGAGCACTCAGGCCCCACACATTCCAACACGCTAGCCTCATGGGGAAAGCAAGTGATGCGACGCACGCCTGACCGTCCTAGCAGCACTGGAGGGAGGATAGAGGCTGCAGAAGCCCTAATCCTACACAATTCCTGCCGCAACCTGGCAAGGTTGGAGTGGGAGACCAGTGCGGCAACGGCAACTAGGCCTGGGCATCAGGCCAGCCCGGCCCGTTTAAGGCCCGGATGTGGATACTATCGGCCCGCTACCCAACCCGATTAGTAACGGGCCGGGCCGGGTACCGGGCTGGGTCAACTATGTCCAAGGCCCGACCCGGCCCGTTTTGTTAACTGCCGAACCGGGCCGGGCCGGGGCGGGTCGGGGTGGGTCGGGTCGGGTTGGGCCCATTCGGTTTTTAATCTTTTTGTCGTGCTTACAAGAAACATATACATTCAGCCTGTTAAATGAACCCACGTCTACCAAAAAAACAGGCATTGTTGAAAGCAATTTTCGTCCATTCCACTCTCAGATGGGACCATACCAAACTATAACTTTTTTAGGCAACGAAAGGGAGCAGCAACAAGCAACAGCGACAAAATGGCCAACAATTGATGAAGAAACATAAACCAAATAGTGTAATTTCCAACAATTGAAACTATTACTTCAAGAGCTAGTCTCATTATCAGACAAGACAACTTTTTGTCATTAACAAGACAACCAACAATTGAATGTGGCATGTTCACAGTAATACAACTACCACGACCATCATTTGAATTAACAAAAGCTACCATTTAGAAATAAATTAACTTGAATGTGGCATGTTCACAGTAATACCACCACCATCATTTGAATTAACAAAAGCATCATTTAAAAATAAAATTAACTTGAACGTGGCATGTTCACACTAATACAACCACCACCACCATCATTTGACTTAACAAAAGCATTATTTAAAAATAAAATTGAAACTTGAATGTGGCATGTTCAAACTAAATGTCTTCAAAGTCCGTCACCATCCTTGAAATGTCCATATACAATTTAACACAAAAAAGAAATGTTAATAAAAATTAATAGGTGCTTGTCTACATGGAATAATAAACATTAATTAAAAAAATTATCATGATAATCATGCATTGGATTAACTTTCCTCGTTCGAATGGTGCTTTGCATCATGAGAACTGTAGCACATGTTAATTTAAGCACACTATTATGTTAATATGTAAAATAAATTAGAAAATGGACTACGAACATCTTACCTTTCACCCAAGTTGTGTGCATCACAAATCCAACTCTGTGTGCAGATTAATGATTCCACATTTTCAGGAGTAGTTGAACATTAATAATCATTAAGAATTCTTTCTGCTATACTGAACGCAGATTCTAAAGCAACTGTAGATACAGGAATGGCTAATACATCTCGACCCATTTTGGCTACAATTTTATATTTACTTTCATTTGTTTTCCACTAAGATAATATGTTGAAGTCTGCATTATGTGCAATTTCTTTCATTGGATCAAGTCAAATATTTGTTCAAATCTGTGTGAGCCACTACAGGAGAGACAAAACTGAAGTATGCTTTGAACCCAAATCTAGCCACACTTCTATACTCTTCTGTTGCAATCATGGTACTAGTATATGCATTGTCCCTTCGCATATTACTTGTGTCACTTTCATCATACATGTTATTGTATTCAACATACAATTCATGAATGATGTTCTCTACAACTTCATGTTTTACCATTGTATCTAGTTTATCCAAATCATCAAGCAAATACTTCAAGTACGACAACTTAAACCTAGGATCCAAAACAACTGCAATTGCAAAGAGAACATTGTAGCTCTTGAAGTATTTGTCAAATTTTTCTTGCATTTTGCAAATCAGTGCCTTCATATGTTCATTTGATGTTCCATGATGCCTATGCAAATGATGATAAATTGATAAAACTTCTTCAAAAACAAGATTAGATGTTACTTGCTTAGAGGTAGAGAATAGATTTGTTGCATCATAAAATACCTTTAAGAACTGACATAAATCAGATGCATGAGACCACTCATCCTCAGAAGGCAAACATGCATAACTAGCATCACATGATGCCAAATGTTGAAGGACATCTTTGAATAACAATGCATCTCTCAACATTATAAATGTAGAATTTCATCGAGTAGGAACATCATAGTTTAAACTTTTTTTCTCATCCAAACTCATTGCCTTTACACATTGCTTGAACCCATGTAGTCGTTTTGGTGATCCCCTTACACATTTAACACTGTCACGAATTTTTGAAATTGTATCAACCATATCATTCATACCATCTTGAACCATGAGATTTATAATATGTGCACCACAACGAATATGAACGTATTCCCCTTTCAGTGGAAATGAAATATTGTTTTTTCTTTCCATGGTCTTTCTTAGTAAACTTATTCTACTATCATTTGCTGAACAGTTATCAGCAGTAATAGAAAACAACTTCAATTGAATTTCCCACTTAGTAATGCACTCGAATAAAATGTCACTTATACAAATTGCATTATGTGGTGGAGACACATGCATAAAATTAAGTATATGAGAGTGCAATTGCCAATCTGTATCAATATATTGAGCTGTCAAGCATAAATATCCTAATGTCTGTTGTGAGGACCACATGTCAAATGTCAACGAAACCTGCTGCACATGGTTATTTAAAACTCCTTGATATCACATTTTTTCAGTCTTGAACATTGACTGAACCTCTTTTGTAAGTGTTTTTCTAGAAAATGGAACAAATCTTAAATTGCAAGCCTTTAGAAGATCATTGTGATATTCATATTCTGTAAAACTAAAAAGAAGTTCATGCATGATTGTACACTTCGCCATACATTTTCTTATAGCCTCCATATCAAATTTGTGAGACCTAAAGAAGTTGCACCAGAATCACTAACTCCAATTGACAAAGTTTGTTGTTTTCCATGAGCAATTTGTCTTTTTGGCACATGTATCTCTATGTCGTTTTAAGTGGCCCGTACCATTAGAACTATGTCCACCTAATCGTTCTCCACAATGGTTGCATTTTGCAAACTTGTTTTCCTTATACTGTACTAATTTGAAGTCATTCCATACAACTGAAGTTCTTTTCCTCTTGGATTCAACTTCCTTTTCAGTAGATGAAAAAGATTCATTTTCCTCTATATCTGTCAATGTCGTTGGACAATATTCTTCATTCCCAATGCTAGAAGACATAATTTACTAATTGAATGGAATTCAAACAACCTAAACAGTAAACACATGATCATAAACCAGTTTTAGAACCGTGATTAATTAAGATGCCAATGCCACTGCTTAACATAGATTTCTCATACTAAAATGCATGTAGAACATAAGTTATAAAACAACATAATAGCATGATAAGATATGACAAAATACTATCAAGTATAAACTTATAAGAGCAAGAAGGAAAAAAAATACACCCTTATATACCAGATTTCGGTGATTCATATAACATAATTAGAAATTAAATTGCCAATACATGAGCTAAGTTGCTTGTTTGACCGTTCCAAATACCTATTAAATGAGATAAAAGATTTCATTTACAATTTAAATTATTTAATTTCAGCCATCTAACATAATTGGAATTAGCTGCTCAGCCCATCAAGTATGGTTTATGTGGGTCCCGTAGCTACCTGTTTTCTCTCTTTTTTTTTCTCTCTCTCACACAACTTCATTACCAAGACTTGTTAAACAATAAAGCTCATTACATTCCTTAGAACAAAAAAAATTGCAAAAAGAATGTACACGACAGTGGAAAGGCCACCAATCAAGCTAATGTTTTCATTACTGAAACGCCAAAAATTGCAAGAAGAATGTACAAGGCAACTGCAGAAGCATGAACATCATTAGTGGAGCTCCACCTTCCCTACTTTAACAGCTTGCCACAGTTACGTTTCATTTTGTTTTACTTAGTTAAGTCAAATACTCTAAAACCATCTTAAATCAATTAGCTTTGATGCGACAGTACAGATAAAACTAATGTTTTCATGGAAAGGGATAGGTAGTTTGGTTTTAATATTTGTTTTTGTTGATCTTTGTTTATCCAATAAGCAAGATATTAGTTTCAGTTTATCTTCATTCATCTTGGCAGTGCTGCAACTTGAAAGTCGCCCGTATCAATTTGGTTTGAAGAATTTTTCCAGTTTCTAGTGTGCCCAACTCCATTTCGGTCGGACCATTAGAGCAATTTCAATAGCGTATCTACTCCCTTTGCAACTCTAATGTCAGCTCATGTAGGATTCTTTGTATCTTAACCTGTTCTAGCCATAGTCACAACTCCTAGGCTTTATAAAAAAAAACTAAACTTTATAAATTTTGGCTTTTCAGTAGTCACCCAAACTTTATAAATTGATATACATGGCACAAAAGGTTCTAAAACAGACATAAAGAAATAAATAAAAGGCCATCAGAGGAAGTCTGCTGACCCCTTCTTCGTTAAATTTGGGCATATTGAAGCTTTACTTAAGGTAATGAGTTGGGCTGATTTTTATTAAACATTCTAGTAACATGCCCTTGTACAGGTTCTTTCCTTGTTTTCTGTTTTACCAACCATCATATTAGAGAATGATAGGAGTAAACTCAGAGCTGAGTCAATAGAGAAGAAAACGTAGATAGAACGAGAGAAATAAAGAGTAACCTCAGAGATGCACGGTGGCTTCAAGCGGTGACAGATCACAGATGTTGGTGGCCTCTAGGACGTTCAGGCTGCAGTTGTCCAGCAAGGAGGAAAAGAGAACACGAGAAATTGAGGGTGAGAGTCAGCAAGAGGACAGAAAGAAATGAGAGAGGTAGAGAGGGAGATTTGACCTGTTCAGTGTGGTTCGAGACTCCGAGTGGCCGTCGGCAGAAAGGGTTTGGGTTGCAGCTGCTACCAATGAGTCAATGGAGAAGAAAACAAAAGTAACCTCAAAGATGCACTTTATTCAATTGGTGACAGTGAGTGGCCGTCGGCAGTCCAAGACCCGGGTGGCCGGCAGATGTTGAGCAGGGCGATGAGTTGAAAAGAGGAACAAAGGCGCGAGAAAGTGAGGGCATCCGTCATTACGAACTTAACAAAACGAAACAAAAACCCTAAGTCCCTAACGTTCGTCGGGCTTCTCGGGCCCATGACGAACGAAGTGTGACACCCAGGCCCGACCCGAATATTACCGGCCGGGTCGGGCACAGTAATAATCGGCCCGTTAATTCTTATTTCAAGGCCCGGGCCTAGTTCGGTCCGGGTACCCGACGACGCTCGGCCCGGCCCGGTGCCCAGGCCTAACGACAACATAAGAAGAACGCAACAACTCAAGTTTCACCTGTGGAAGAGAGACCTTAAGAGTGGCAAGCACATCGGGAAGGGAGATACCAAGCTTAGCATCCAATGAAGGGGCAACAGGTGGCAACCTATCGGGCAAGGAGGGACAAACAACAGGTCTAGATGTGGTACCAGGCAACTGAGCAGGAGAGAGAGGGGAGGATGGGGGGGGGGGGGCAGTGGTGGATGCAGAATCAAACCGCAAAGCGGGGGAAAAAGTGTCAACATGAGAGATGGGGAGGGCAGGGCTAACAGGTGGGAGGGGTAGGCAGGTGGGGTTGCGAGGAGAGCCGCGACTGAGCCGATGGAGCAGTAAATGCAGGGAAGACAAGTCGGTGGTAAAGCTACTATCAAAAGAAACAGAAGAGATACAGAGCAGATGGGCAAAGGAGGAGGTCCTGAGTAGTAGAGGGGGCAGAGGGGGGCCAGTAACAAAGGTAAGGAGCAAGGAACAGGCAACAGGCAACAGAGGGAGGTGGGTTGGCTGGGGGTGACGAAATGCCAGAGGTCAAGACAGCGGAGGCCTCAGTCGAACAAGAGCAAGCAACAACAACGACCTCAAGGGGGTGATCCCCTACTGACGGGTGGGCAGCCAACAGTGACAGTGCAGAGGACCGAACGTCGCCAAGGTCAGACTGAGCAACAGACAACACCGGGTCGGGGCATCCCAAGGTGGACACGCGTGAGACCCCAACTGGCGAAGCTGAAAAAGGAAGGGGCAAGCAAGTTACCTCAGGGGAGTGCGACAAAGAGCAGGTAGGACTCCATCGCGAAGGTGAGGCAGGCTTCCGCAGTGAGGGAAGCAAGGGTGGGAGTTGTGAAGGCATGAGCTTGGCCATCGAAGAGCATTGGTGTGGTAGACCACCTGGGTTGAGGATCTGTGGAACCTCTACTGAGAAAGGCGGACCCCGTGTACCAGGACAAGCAGGCCCAGGCCAAGGAAGTCTGATAGAGCCAAAGAAAATAGCGCTAGCATCCGAAGAAGGCGACCGAGGTACAGCTGGCAGGGGAACCTGGACCCAGAAGGAAGAAGCAACCGCTGCAAAGTCATGCCGCCGACCAAAAATGCGACGATCATTCTGACCAACAGGAAAACGACAGTGGGAACACGTGACGGCTCGACGGCCGTTCAAGGAAGCACACCTCTGACACCACCACTGGCCCCATTTGACGCGTATAGAAGCGACAGATCGAAGAACGCCGGGAAGAGGGGACACACCAAGGCGAGGGGGCCGGCCTACCAATAGAGACCACCTTGGGGAGCCTCGGTCGCAAGGAATAATCATCCATTTGCAAAAGGAGAAAGCAACAACGTGCGAGGGGGAGGAATGCCTGGAGGAGGCTATGAGCGTCTTGCAGCTGAAGTGAGCCGGTAAAAACACAATTGAAGATGGTAGACTGCCAATTGAAAGATAACGTCATAGCATGACGAACACCCTCAGTCGAGTAAAGAAAACTTGCAGCACGACAAAGCAAGCGATTAAGGGGAGGGGGTTATGCGGCCTGATACCACAAAGACTGGGTCCCCCAACCCAAGCCTCGGCGGTGGTCGCAAAGGTGGAGGAGGAGGAAGTGTTGCCATGACATCAACACCGTGCAAGAGCAAACTGGTCAGTCCAAAGCAACGAAGCCAATCTCATGTGTGTGCCCACCCACTGCCATGGGCAGCTGCGTCCGGACCCGCTCAAAGCCTAAGCTGAGCACGGCCCCGTAGGCTGGTGAGACACAACTTAGCACAACGTGAGAGCAAGGCACCGAAGGAGGACCGGTCCGCAAACAAAATGCCCACAAGCTATAATGGACAAATCATCGAACAGTTACCGCTCAGCTCCAAGGAGAGGAGAGAAGTCCCCAAGCAAAAGACCCTCCATGATCAGACGCCCCACAGGCGTCAAAACGCCTCGAAGGATTAGAGAGAGAATGCAGCTGGCTGCAAGGGGCACCCCATACCACGCCACAACAACCGAAGGGAGTGAGCGGACGGCCAAAACGGGCGGGTGAGAGAGATGAAGACAGGGCAGGCAGGGAGTGAGCGAACGGGCGGGCTAGTCCGACTGCGAGAGACAGGCAGAGGGGTGGGGTAGACGGAGAGAGGGGGAATGAGAAGGGAGAGGGAGAGAAGAAAGAGAATCACACGCAAGGACGGGCGGTGGGAGAGAAGGCGCATCGTCAATGGTAGGTGGGCTGCTTTCAGGCTCTTGCGAAAGTTGCACTCCATCAGGAGGGAGGTATTCACTTGAAAGCGTATTTTCTGGAGCGGCAAATTTTTTGAGGTGTTCGTTTAAGATGAGGAGATCCTGTCTCTCCAGTCTTCTGACAATATTTCTGCAGACCAATCTTCTCTTCTCCTTTGTCTTCAGTGTTTTGCCCAGGTTGGCTTGCATATAGAGACCAGAATTATAAATTCTTCCACTTGGCTGCCTCTCAAAGGCATCGTCAGACGTTGCTCCAGTCCATGGTTATCGGGCACAGAGTTTTTCTCGGTGATGACATTCTCCCGGCTTTGACCGCTCATTTTCTGGATTTCTACTAAGCCTCTTCACTTCCGTGCCCCGCTGCCGAATTTTCACATCTCTTCCCTCTCTGTCTCATGTGCGATCTCTCTGGAGCTGCCCTTCCTGCACCAAGAGATCAAGAACGCTATTTGGGCCCTTGGCTCCGGTAAGGCGCCTGACATCGATGGTTTCCTTATCGAATTTTTTCGTACCTTTCGGGATGTTTGTAGCACTGATGTGTTTGCATTTTGTGATGAGTTTGCCTTCATTTCCATATTCCTTAAGGAATTTAATCAAGCTACCTGCGTCTTAGTGCCTAAGCGCCCTAACCATACGGACGTCACCCACTTTTGCCCGATCTCCATCTTAGGCACGCCTTACAAGATTATTGCTAAGTTGCTCTCTTTGCGACTTGCGCCGGTCATGTCTTCTATTATTAACCCCTTCCAGGTCGCTTTCATCAAGGGTTGGCGTTTGCAGGACGCTGTTATCCTGGCCAATGAGGTTGTTCACTCCATTTACTATCTACGGCTTCCTTTCTTCATCCTTAAATTGGACATCTCTAAGGCCCTTGACTCGGTTAGTTGGGAGTTCCTTTCTAACCTCCTCACTCGTCTTGCTTTTGGTCCGTCGTTTAGAGAGTGGATCCTTTCGCTTGCCACTGGGGCCCAGCTTGCGGTCTCCTTCAATGGGAAGTGTGACGATTTCTTCTGTCTCGGGTGTGCCCTCCGTCAGGGTTGTCCGTTATCGCCCTTGCTTTTCAACTTGGCCGCTGAGAGCTTTTCTGCTCTATTTCATCACACAACGGTCGTTGGCTTCCTCACACTCCCCCACTTACAGACCTTCTCCACCCTTCAGTATGCTGATCACTTTCTCATGTTCGGCAATACTTCCCGCCACCCATTGAACTCATCTCGAGGCTTTCTATCAATTCCGCTAAATGTCACCTTTCTGTCATTCACGTGGATCTGGCCACGGTACTTCTCACTGAAGCATGCTTTGAGTGTAAGGCTGCTGGTCTGTCCATGGACTACTGGGTGCTTCAGATTACGTTGTCGCCTCCTGCACCCTTCTTTGGGAATGAAGTGGAGTAGAAGCTCATTGATCGCCTTCAATGTTGGCAGGTAAAACTGCTTTCTCTCCCAAGCCGTATTACTCTTGCTAGGCACTGTCTTGTGTCTGTCCCCCTCCATGCTCTAGCTGTCTATCGGCCTCCTGTGGTTGTCCTAAGTAGGTTTGATACGATTATAAGTAAATTTATATGACAGCCTTCGGATCGCCTTGCGCATTGGGATGTGGTTGCCTTTCCACGTCTTCTTGGGGGTGCTGGGGTTACCAACCTTAGTCGGGCATGCGAATCTTCTCTGTGTTCTTGGTGGTGGCGTCTGGCAACTGAGCATTCTCCCATCACTCAATTCATTTGTTCCACATTTGACCTGCCTTCCCATAGTGTTTGGAATTGTTCCATCTCTCACCCCTCTCCCTTTCACTTTTTGTGAGACAATTCCTCTTTTCCTCCGCCTTGCTGACCTCTCATCATCCACATCCCCATCCTAGCCTTTCTCACCTACCTGTGAGTTCACTTTTTCTTCTTGCTACCTGGCCTCCTTTGGTCCTTCGATTTCGTCGCTCCCACCTCGATCCCTTTGGTCCCCTGGCCCATGTCCTCGTGCCATTGCTTTCGTCTGGCTTCTTCTTACTAGCCACATCAACACTTTTAACCACTTACAGTGCCTAGGCATCAGTTTGGCTAACCAGTGTCCCCTCTGTCTTGTCGCGGCTAAGTCTCGGGTCCACCTTTTTACCTCTTTCCCTTTTTTCTTTAGTGTCCTTGCTTCTACCTGGTCTTCCCTTGTTAGTAGTATTCCAAACCCACCATCCATTCATCTTCTGTTCCTCTTTTGTCCTTCCCCCCACCTGTCTGTTTCCTGGGGTCGTGTTTGGAGGTCGTGACTCATTTTAGCTTGGTGGCGCATTTGGGAGGAGCGCAACAACAAGGTCTTCAGAGACACCTTCTCTTCGTCAGATTCTGCGGCTCGTCTTGTGCAGGGGGATGTCCAGTTTGTCTTTTGGTTAAGGCGCTGTGGTCCGTCTGCGGCTGGGTGACAGTGCCGCTCTGTCTTTCCTCTCTATTCACACCTTTCTTTTTCACTGTGTATTGTATTGTATATTTCATCTTTTTGCTTTTGCTTTTGCATATTGTTTTTGTATCTAGGGGACTTCTTGTCCCCAAATTTTGTTATATATTTCTCATTTTATCGGCTCTCTCTCTCTCTCTCTCTCACCTATCTCTTCTTTGTGTGTATGAGGCCTCTTTGTTCCAGCATCCTGTTGGAATTTGGAACCATTTTGTGTGCACTACTTCTCTCTCATTTTTTGTGTCTAAGCTCTCCTTGTTTCAACATCATCTTGGCATCATTTTGAGTGATCATGTGCTCCCTCTCTTCTCTATGTGTATGACCTGTGTTTGATCCAACATCCTGTTGGAACCATGTTGAATGATATTCCAATCAAACCATTTCGAGTAATGATGAATATCAGCATACCTCTCTCCCTCTCTCTCTTTAATAGCTTTTGCCAATAGCACACAATCAGTAATATCCCCTGAGCAACTTGGGCTTGCAGCTGGTAGGCGGCTGATTGCTTGTTTGAGTGTCATGTGCATCATCTTCCTGTGCTGCAAATGAGATGACACCAGTGTACAAGTTGAAGTGCATAATGAATGCCACTCTCTTTTTTCTTTCTCTCTCTCGACCCCTCCCTCTGTAATAACATCTGCCAGGTGAATACCATGGAGGTCGGCATAACGACTTGGGCTTGTGGCTGGTAGGCGGCCAGTCACTAGTTTGAGCATCATGAGCATGATCTTTCTATGCTGCAAACAAGACGGCACCGGTGCACAAGTTAAAGTGGATTAGGGGTGCCACTCTTTCCCCTTTCTCTCACGCTTCCTGTTTTAATAGCTTTTGCCGCCGAACACCATCAAGAATATTCCCAAAAAGGTTGACACAATGACTTGAGCTTGTGGCTGGTAGGCGGTCAGTCACTAATTCAAGCATCATGAGCATCATTTTCCTATGCTGCAAAAGAGATGACACTAGTACCACAAGTTGAAGTGCATTAGGGGTACCACTCTCTCTTTCTCTCTCTCTCTCTCTCTCTCTCTAATGGCTATTGCCAACTGATTACCATCATGAATAACTTCAAGGGGGTTGATGCAATGGCTTTTGGATTAGCGGCTGGTAGGCGGCCAGTCCCTATTCCAAGTGTCATGAGTGTCATCTCCATGTGCTGCAAACAGGAAGCCTTTAATGCTAAGTTGAATTGTATTTGTATTTGGGGCACCTCTCTCTCTCTCTCTCTCTCTCTTTAATATCTTGTGATAGATGAAAACGATCGAAAATTTTGCTGAGGGCGTTGGTGTAATGACTTGGGTCAGTGGCAAGTAGCTAGTTCAAGTGCGAGAGGCGTCACATCAGTGCATAAGTTGAAATACATTTGGAGTGTCACTCCTTAGTCATCAAAAGCAACATTGGACCTTGGAACATCGGACAAGGAAGGGAGACTTCAGTCTTCGCTCGAATGGTGGGACCTCCTTTCATTCGGGTGTAATACCATCGCTAGTTGTGGCCATCGCAGGACCCTACACATACTTCTCCAAACTTCTCAAGTTCAGCACATTTCATCACGTCTTCGTTTACAGGTATGCGTGTGCTTCTAATTGATGGTTGCAATCTGACTTAGTTGAGAGTGCACTGATTTATGTGCAATGAGTATTTAATGATTTAGGATAAGTTTGAAATCGTATGATTATTCAGACTTCTTGCATCTTCATTGGTTTCGAGAACATTTGATTATATTTTAGGGCATGTGGTAGCACACATAGTAACGATGATAGATATGCTTCTCAACGTGAAATTGCACTTCGATTCAATTTCCTTCTTCAGTTTATAATCAGGAATGATAAAGATCTCGAACATGGAGTTGCACTTGGGCATCCTTTTTTTTTTCTCCTGTTTATAATCGTGCATGATAAATCTGTTCAACATATATATAGTTGCAGTTCTTGTTCTTCTGTTCATAATCACGCACGGTAAGGTAAACTAACTTGTTTGGTCCTTGTGGCGTTGGGAGCAAGTGATCTTGGCGGCTCACCACGCTTATCCATAGGAAGATGTTGCTTGATGGGAGTTGCGGCTAAGGCCTTTGCAAGCATGTACGTGGAGATTTTGATGATCTTCTCTTGGAGTTGCTGCATTGGCTGCTCGATCATGATATTTGCCGTTATATTGAGCAGCTTGACCTTTGGAATTTCCCAAGCCGAATGACTGCCACAATGTCCATTCATTTGCAGGTTGGGGAGAACAGCCGCTATGACCTGCCTTTGGAATCGTCTTCAGAAGAATGGAAACATTCATCCAAAGAATAATTCTTAAGAACTCTTAGGACTCCCCTGGCTGGTGATCTTGCTGCTACAATCGCCGTCTAATACATCTGCAAACTCTTCAGTTTTCTTCCTTCTTGTACTCGGTAGGAATTTAGCCTTTTTTTTTTTTTCATTTTTGTTGGTTGACGGCTCGGCTGTTCTTCAATGGGTTGCTTTACCTTGTTTGCATTCAGGTCTTTGCAGATCTGCAAGCTTTTGTGTTGGGCGGTCGGCTGTTCTTATTTTCCGACACCTGAATGGGTTGCTTCACCCTATTTGCGTTCAGGTATTTGCAGATTGGCAGATTAATATTCGCATATGTTAATAGGTTCCATAAGAGTTATTTTGTTTTTGAAGTCTTGTCTATTTATACTGGATTTCGTTACTCTATATTCAGGGTCCATTGCTTTACTACTGGAGGCTTCGTTTTGCCTGTGTAAGATGTAGCGATCGGCGTCCTTGTTTGGTTCCTGGGAAATGGCGATCTATTGTTCCTAAGGGTTGTTTGTAGATATGACTGTCATTAAGATGTTGAGGACGTATGTCTGGGGATGAGGGGATGCCTGGCTTTGGCATGTGTTGTTGAGGTCGTGTGTTTGAGGCAGTGCCAAATTATTTAATATTTTTTTTCTTTTTCTTGGGGAGTGGGCCACGGGCATTCTTGCTCGGACCCTCTCGTGTGTGTGTGTCCTCTCTCTCTCCCACTCCCTCTCTACTTTGTCTGTATGAGCTTTGTTTAACCCAACCCAACATCTTGTTGGCACCATTCCAACATTTTTAATGTGTGTTTTTGCTCTCTTAACATCCTGTTAGAGGACCAAAAATGTTATTAGCATTTCTCTTGTATATTTAGTGACTTCTTGTTATCCAATTTTGTTATGTATTCCCATTTTATCGGCTTTCTCTCCTTCTCCCCTCTTTGTGTGTATGAGTTCTCTTTGTTCGTTCCAGCATCCTGTTGGAACCATTTTGAGCAATGTTGAACATGTAATCTCTTTCTCTCTCTAAAGAGGTTGGTACAACAGCTTAGGCCAGTAGCTGGTAGGCAGCCAGTCGCTGATTTGAATTTCAGACTGTCATCCTCTTGTGCCTTAAACAGAAGGGCACCGATACACAGGCTGAAGCACATTAAGAGTGTTACTCCCGAAGTACAAAAAACAGACCTTGAAACGAGATGAATGAGAAGGGGGAGGCTTAACCCTTTCCTTGGAAGGTGGAACCTCCTTCCATTCAAAGGGGTTACCATCATGAATTGTGGACATCGCAAAACCATACATGCATGGACTTCACAAAACATCCTCATGCACCAGAGCTCTTAGCATCGTGCTGCAGAGGTATGCCTATCTTTCTAATTGTTGGTTGTTGGTTGCAATGTTTCCCTTTTCATTATTTGAGGGCAACAATGATTATCTTAAATGCAATGAGTATTAAATAACTTAGATTAAGTTTGAAATTATAGGATTATTCAAAGTTTTTGCATCTTCATTAGTTCGAGTTGTTTATATTTTGTATAAAGTAATACTACCCACATTTGTTAAGTATTCTTTTTAGAAGTGTCGAACATTTCAATCCCATCAGCACACAACAATTGTAGATCTTTAATTAGTGGCTAAAACAATAATACAACCATCATCATGCAATCTCATATCAAACGATGTCTTTGTGGGCATAAATAATTTCTTATGTCTTGAAACTAGTGGGAAATTCTGCAAACTATTAGCAGACATCATGCCATATTATTGCATGATCAAATACACGGTTCATTGTCTGCCATAGAAAATTCGTATACTTCTTCAGTTTGATATTGATCCACAAATTACAGCAACAGTAACAAAGAAATTTCAGACTGTGCCCTCTTCCTTAGTTGCGTTGGGCCAAGGCGTTTTATGAGGAAGATAACACAGAAGAGGCCAATAAGATGCTTCAGTGCTTGATTTCAGTCACGGTAGTAGGTTAGGTGAGATCAAATGAGATGGAAAGCCACAATGCATTGGTGAGTTGAAGGTCCATGAACAGCTTTTCTTTCGGAAGAAATGGGGATGCTTGTTTGGGGGGAATCAGCCATTTTTTACAAAATGTGCGCTCTAAATTAGATCCTTAATGCCTCCTTTATATTTTAATTTCAAAAGTCAGGTTCTTTGAAGCAAAACATCACCACAAAAATCTGATGCACAGTAAGGTTGTGTCAACGCTATATTCTATATATACACACACACACACATTATATATATATATATATATATATATATATATATATATATATATATATATATATATATATATATATATATATATATATATATATATATATATATATATATATATATATATATATATATATATATAATCATGTACTGCAGTCATGAGATTTATCTATACATACATACTTATATATATATTGGCTCCAATATTTTTTTTTCAATTTTTCCTTATTTTATGTAATTTTTCCCATTTCTGTGATTTTTTTTGCTTTTACTAGAAATTTTTTAGATGTTGGCTTGTCCTAACTTATAGCTTTGTAGCATTGAAACTAGTCCAAGAATTATCCTCGCTTTTTATTTACTAGTCTTTCTTCTATATATATGACACAGCCAGTGTTTTGAGCATGGCTGTTGAAGCAAGCTTTGTGAGACTGTTTTGTTGAATACTGTTGAGTCTCCTTTGTGAGAGATTGGTTTCCTGTACTCTTGACTCTGTTTGAAGACTGTTGTTGTTGATTACAGGACCATCTTTTGGGCAAGACGACTGTGAAAGGGTTTAAAAGATGTGATCTTGATTATGTTAATTACTTAGACCTCTCCTAACTTTTTGTAATATCACTAAGAAAATTGTTGTTTATTTTTGGCATCACATATTGCATTGCACTAGTTTCGGAAATATATATTGTGTTCCTTTTTCAAAGGAAATGTGTAAGGGAAATTTTGGTTGTAATGAATGTATTACAGCAAAAACAAATTCTTTACCTTTTGGAAGAAGAACATATTTTTCACATCCCCTTTTGAATTAGCACATTTGGATGTTTAGGGGTCTTGTGCCCGTTATGTCCAAGGGCAGAATACTCTCTTATTATGTAATACTGGTTGATGATTTTGTAGACATGTATGAATTTTTTTATTTTCTTAAACACAAACATGAAGTTTTTTTTATTACTTAAAACTTTAATATGATTAAAACCCAATGTAACACTTATATATATATATATATATAGGTAGAAACCAAACACTTAGGTCGGGGCTAAAACCAGAACCTTTGCTTTTGTTTTTTGGAATGATCTTAAGAATGGGTGGATGGAAAACACATACTCAAGACGGACATGTTCTACCTGTCATTCTTTCACATCTTTCTGTATATAACTATCCTTTTTCTGTACATTAATTTAAAGTCGATAGGTACACCAAAAAAAAAAAACTTCTTATGTAAGGATTTGTGCTTATCCTTATGAAGTTTCCCTTCTTTTTTGCAGGACGTTTGTCAGCTCAGTTAGGAGGCTTTGGATCATGAATGGGTCAGAAGCACCTACTATTGGTAAAAATTTGTGATGTGATCTAAGATTATATGTTAAGTAGAAAAGGACTTCAATCGAAAGTATGCAGGAACGTATTGTTCCTAACAACACCAGGATGTAACACTTTTGTTCATGATGTGCTTTGCAGTTTGGTATAAGAATCAAACATCTTCTTAAGAGGATACTTGGTAATCAGAAGAGCATTGTGTCCTTGGAACACATTGAAAAAAAATTATATATACTTCATCACTAATGATTTCATGTTTTTTTGTAGAAACAGATGATGCAGAATGTAATCTTTAGTGAATAGACTATTTATAGTACATTTACATACTTCAGGAACCCTTTTTGTTCTGTTTCTCTCTCTCTCTCTCTTTTTATGTAGATTGAATGTCATTATCTTATCATCTTTGCTTTCCTTTGTGCAGCTACCGCAACATCCACAAAGTATGTGCACATAATAATGAAGCTCTTGGCTCATATTTAAGTGAACAGAGAGGCTATGGACCTTATCTTAGGGAGAGAGAGAGAGAGTAGGGTTGTTCAGTGAGATTTGTCATTTTCTTATCAAGCTTGTGTTGGGGACATTGAAATATGTAGAATATGTATACATGAATTAAGAAGTGGGCTAATGTTTTATGATAATCAGGCTTGGTAATTAACTAATGTATAAAGCATATTTTGCTCTGAAAGGCAACCAAGTATTCTGATGTTATGATTTCTGGCTATGCTCTTGATTGAATGGTATCCTTATAAAGTTTCATAGTTTTGGAATTGTATAGGTTGTTCAATTTACAGAACATCCTACAGGATATAGACTTTTTCTTTCATAAGGAGGAATATAACAATTTTATAACTTTTCTCTGACTATAATAAGTTACTTGAGTAGGAGGAGCATTTCATCCTACCACTCAACAAGGGAGCCGAAACTCTCACTCTTCCCTCCCAGACATGCTTTTGGTGCCTCAAGGTGACGCCCTCCACTATGCTTCAATTAGCATATTGGTGTCCTCCCCCTCCATTTTGCAGCATAAGAAGTTGTTGTCATAGAAATTCAAAATGTAGACTGGCCATCTTTCAACTCTCACCCCGTCCATTGCGCCAATCTCTTCGGTGATTGCTAATTATAATAAGTTAGTTAGCAATTATATATCTCGAGCTTGAATGGTTTTGATGATCATGTGTATATCCCTTGCCACTACACCTGATATTCACTGAGTAAGGCCATTTCAGTTGGGTGAGTAATGTGGAAACTTGTGTTCTATCATTTCCTTATAAGGGGTTTTTTTTTTGTCATTTACAAAAAAATGAATTTTCAAATTTCACATTTGTTTTTATAGAGGATCTTTTATTTTACTACCAAAGGTATCTTTTTCATTTATAGCCCATAACAATGACTTGTTTTAGGGGCTAAAATATAAACCGACACCCAACCCAACCCGTAATGACACCCATAATCTCAAGATCAATACTACTACTCAATACTATTGAGATAATGTCCTCTAGAAAATCGAATTGAGGAAGTAGCTCTAACACGGCACCCAATTCAACCGGTTGCGCTACCAATTATTCGATGTGTGAGAGAGGGAGAGAGGAAAGAGAAATTTACTTTTGGGGAGAGATTGAGAGATTTGCCAATGGAGGGAGAGAATGAAAAAAGGAAAAGTAGAGCGCGGGTGGGTTGAACACAAAGGACCCTCAACCACATGAGGCCCAAGATTTCGAAGAGACCAACTCTTTAGGAACCATGGGTCTTTAAACCTTCAAATCTTAGATTTGAGGATCTTATATCAGCCCCAGATCAAGGTATGCGTCTAAATCCAAGGTGATTTAAGATACTTAGACTTTGCATTTTTTTATTTGTAATGAAGATATGAGACACTATACTATTTGAAAGATGCAAGCATCCTTCCGGGTCATCTGGCAATAGGAACAATAACAACGTATTGTTGTATGTATGTGTCCTAAAGATTGAGATGAATTCATAATACAATAACATAATGTTCTATAAGTCTATCGAAATGTTTGATCCAAATTCATGGAACAATATGTTACTATTCCTGTTGTCAAACAACCCTTTTTCATATTAAAATCAATAAGCATGGCAAAACAAATTTCTTTACATGCAGAAAGAGGGAAATTTGAAAAAAAAAAAAAATTGTTCTTGACAAAACTACCCTTAAAATAAAAAGGAAATACCGTAGACCTATAATACGTTCTCCAATCTAGAGTTTGTTAGATCCACGAATCTAAAGGGAACCGTTTGCTAGATAAGGCCAATGCCTCCTTAAAATTTATTTCCTCTTTATTATACGCGAGATAGTTTACACATTTACGAAAATTAGTTAGTTTTTAATACAATAATTTCTTTAATTGTCCATATATTTATTGGAACATTTTCTGGTCACATGCCATTTTCTTATGAATGCAAGAACACAAAGTAAACTACAGCTATGTTTATACGAACATTTCACAAAGTTTGGTGCATTTATTTTGATTGGACGTCAAAATTTTCTTTTTTCTATCACTGCCAATTTGAAACAAACATAGAGATCTTTTTTCATCAACCGCACAAAATTTAAGCATATTTTTAACAGCACCCAATCTAAGAAAATTTTCACGGGTATTATTTTATATTAATCGTTAGGAAGCCTTTTTGGTGTTTTTCCTTTCTCCTAATGATACCAAACCATCCATTAATGCCGGTTTGAAGATCCGCACAACCAAATCTAGGGATGTAAGCGGACTCGGACTGGACCTTGGACCAAGTCCAAATACTATTCACCTACTTATCCAAGTTTTGAACCGGACCAAATCTGTATTTAGTTTAACAATATCACAGTCATCTGACCGATTAACTTATGCAAAATGCAGTGATGAGTTTGCAATCCAGTTGCCAATTACTAATCAAATCTGAATCTGAGTCCGATATTCAAATGAAATAATAAAGATCTGATACAACCCACACCCGATGGAACTGTTTAATTATACGATCACTACTCACAGTTTTAAGTGTGTCAAAAATTTAATAGAATTAATTAATGACAATGTTAAATGTGTCCAATTAAATGAATCAGTTGAAAAGAAAAAAAGAAAACCGAAGGAAGGAAGCAAGGGAGCTTTCCTATAAAGGAGGGGTGGCGGTGGTGGGCTCTCTCCGCAGGTAGCCATCAGCTGAGCTAACCCCCTTCCTCTCAGTACTAGCGAGGGGAAAATGGGGACGGAGAAAAAGGCGGCGGCGGTGCTGCTGCTGGCCATGTTGGCGATGGCGGCGCTGCCGGAGATGGCGAGGGCCGACCACTTTTGGATTTTCCCGTGCTGGCCGCAGTTCATCAAGGATTGGACGTGGCCGCCGGAGGGGAGCTGGAAGAGGTTCTTCTGGCATGCGTTGCTGGGGAAGGTGGGGCTGTGCGCCAAGGACTGCCTGGATGCGACGCATCCCAAGTCGTTCTGGGATGGGTGGGATACATGGGATCGGTGCAATGCCCAGTGCGACTACGACATCTTGGGGCCAGGGAGGCCGCCGGACACGCCCTGCCCCAACCCCTTCTACCACGGTCGACCCCATGGCCCTCCCCCGCCTTAGCTTCCTTCATCTGTCTCGCGCCGCCGGTTGACTGATTCCATGCTGCTCTGCATCCACCGATGTCGCCCCTCGTCTCTTCTTTTCCTCCAACTCATCTCTTCCCAATCAATCAAAAGATACAATAAGTTGTTGATCAATGTTATATGCATGTGATGACAATAATATTTGTTATATCAATGTCGCATATGATGGCAAAAAATATATATAAAAGTTTCTTTTGATAGCCTCTAATCTTTTATATATATACACGCATTTAAACTTTCCCTATTTAGAGAGGAATAGCATAAATAGTGGCTGGCAAGCATGCATACACTTATCATCAGTTTGATGGTGTTATTTTTTTTTACTTTACGCTCTAATAATGCCATAAACAGTTCACATAGGAGGAAAAAAACATTTGGGTGGTTAACTGCACACACAGGAGTGCGTAATGACTAACTCTGTCAAAGTAAAAAATGAAGAATTTTGAAAGGATAAAAGTGACATTAGGAAAATGTTAAAAAAATTGTGTAATCAAATGTGAGACACTCCTGTTCAGGTACCGGCATCCTTAGGGGTCACCTCACTGGAAAAAACTAGTGTCATTGGGGAAACCAGACACTATGTTCCATAACAGAGTACTTTCCAAGACTTATATTTGTGAATCAAAAGGCAGTAGACGTTTGATAAGAACATTGTGTTCTTAGTTACATGTTTCAAAAACATAATATTCTTCTCCAAACATGGTGTAATTATGTACAACATTTGACTGTTGGATGTAGGACAAGAACATGGTGTTTTTGGAACATGTCCAAGAACATAATATTTTTTTCTCATCAAAAGCTTCACAGAAAACAATTGCTATATTTCAATGTTATGTCTTCAAATAGCGTTTGTTGCCCCGTTGATTTGCAAAGCTGGTTGTGGATTAAAAGCACAAAAACCAAGAACTTGGTTCTTCTGCCATCTTTCAAATAAATTGAAACATTACATATGGATAAAATGAACTTCTTGGACGATGCACCATAGGAAGGTTAAAGAACCCAACATGGTAACACTGTCACACATCATATCATAGTAACATGAAACAGATATAATCATACTCTCTAAAACAACAGACTAGGGAACCGGCAGAGTAGATTGTTCAAAATCAAAATGACGCAGAAAGCAGAAAAAAATGAACTGAAACTTGCCAATACACATCTTACCTTCACATTCAAATTCTTCAAACTCATCATCATCTTCAAATAGACCAATCTTAGCATCCTCCATTGTCACTTTGGGTTCTTCTGCCATCTTTCAACTAAACTGAAACATTACATATGGATCAAATGAACTTCTTGGACAATGCACCATAGGAAGGTTAAAGATATAGTTGTGTTCCCTAAAACATGCCTTACTGATGAAACAAACATTTGAGAAATAATGTGGTCTTTGATTATGACCAAAGCAACTGTTGCAGTGAGTTGACTCAACTTTTGAAGTGCAAGCATCTCATTTTTTATTTTTCTGCATTTTCCTTTCACTAATCAAAGATGGTGGAGCGGCCCAAATATGCACTTAAAAAAAGAAAGAAGGGAGATAGGGGTATTTTAGAATTTTTTTTATAAAGTAATTGTCCACACATGGATTATATGTACAGTACATTATTGTCACACCATAAAGTGTACTCTAGACATGAAATCAATTTTTCAAATATAATTTGAGAATTAATCTGTATATACATGTTATATGCCTTACCTTTCTGCTGAATGAATTAACAGCACCAAGTATAAGAGGATAATGATTTTAAACAATCTGACAACTTTGAGGTTGGACAATTATAAAATCTAATTTATAACATAAAATTATGATACTGGATTCTGAAAATCGAGCGAGTTCACATAAATTTAGTCGTTTGATCGGATCTAGCAAGTGAAACCCAAACCTTCATAGATAACAAAAGATGGTCATATAAGATAGTTCGAGCAGGCTGTGGAGCACTTCATACTCATCGACACTACTCCACCCAAATACTGAAATGTAAACAATTAATACAAAGGTGATCGACTTTTGTACCTTACCTAAGTGAACTCTTGTTTGCCAATGTGTATGAACAACAAGACAGAGAGAATATACCCAACACACACACATAAAGAACTGATAAAATGGTAACAAAATTTGGGAGCAAGAAGTCCCCTAAATTCAAAAAGAAAGAGAGATTTTAAAGCATAAAAAAAAAGAGAAGGCAGCCGGTTGCTCTGGCAGCCATGGAAACAAACAGAGAGAGGAAGAAAATGCAGCACAAATGCAGCACAACTCCTTGTTAGGTCGGTCAAGGTGAGAAGCCAAGGGAGGCTTGCAAGGGCCGTGGCTGCTCCTCAATTTTTTTTATAAAAAATTAGATGTAAATTTTAAAAAATTTTAGTTGTCTTATATAAAATTTTTGAAAAATATATTTCAACCCTTGTCAAAATTTAGAAACTTTAATTCAACTCCCCATCTTTTTCTGTTCCTGGGTCGGCCATCCCCCATCAAGAGAGAGAGGTAGCACAACTCCTTGTTTTCTCAGCCATCAGGCACTCTGAGACAGAGAGAACTTGAGTAACCTACAATATTGCTAATCTACCATTAAACTCCATCTAGGCTTAGCAGATGCACCATAACTAGGATTAGTCCACAAGAGTTTTGGTAATGAGATTTTAATCCAGTTTTCTGTCATTAATCAAATCAGAATCCGAGTCAGATCAGATTCGACTGAAATATGAGAAAGATATAATCCGACTACTTGTAAGTATCAAATCTTATGTTTCTTTTCTGAAAAATAAAGCCTCATTAATGCTAACCCGTCGCAGAGAGATTCCCATTAAGTCTAATTGAGTGAAACATGGACTCAAACCAAACCCAAACTGTTTTAATTGTGGGATCACAACTCAAATCTTTAAATGTGTCTTAAAAATTTATAAAACTAATTGCGATTTTAAATGTGTCCAATTAAATGAATCAGTTGAAAAGAAAAAAAGAAAACCGAAGGAAGGAAGCAAGGGAGCTTTCCTATAAAGAAGGGGTGGCGGTGGTGGGCTCTCTCCGCAGCTAGCCATCAGCTGAGCTAACCCCCTTCCTCTCAGTATTAGCGAGGGGAAAATGGGGACGGAGAAGAAGGCGGCGGCGGTGCTGCTGCTGGCCATGTTGGCGATGGCGGCGCTGCCGGAGATGGCGAGGGCCGACCACTTTTGGATTTTCCCGTGCTGGCCGCAGTTCATCAAGGATTGGACGTGGCCGCCGGAGGGGAGCTGGAAGAGGTTCTTCTGGCATGTGTTGCTGGGGAAGGTGGGGCTGTGCGCCAAGGACTGCCTGGATGCGACGCATCCCAAGTCGTTCTGGGATGGGTGGGATACATGGGATCGGTGCAATGCCCAGTGCGACTACGACATCTTGGGGCCAGGGAGGCCGCCGGACACGCCCTGCCCCAACCCCTTCTACCACGGTCGACCCCATGGCCCTCCCCCGCCTTAGCTTCCTTCATCTTTCTCGCGCCGCCGGTTGACTGATTCCATGCTGCTCTGCATCCACCGATGTTGCCCCTCGTCTCTTCTTTTCCTCCAACTCATCTCTTCCCAATCAATCAAAAGATACAATAAGTTGATCAATGTGTTCTCCCATGCATATACATGTGACGATAATAAACACTGATTTCGTAAACATTATTGCAAATGATCTCTCTCTCTCTCTCTCTCTCTCTCTCTCTCTCTCTCTCTCTCTCTCTCTCTGAATATATAGTGTTTGATCGATCTTGAGATAAGGGTGGGAGGAGTTTGGAAGCAGAACGCCAACTCTTTTCATGACTTCTACTTCAACTATTTATATATTATCTCTAGGAAAAAGTTGATCCCACGTGAAATTCTGAGCCAACAAACAAACAAAGTTTCAATTTTTTTTTCTTTTTGGTATCTATAATTTTCTGTTTTTCAGGGTTTTGACGTATAAAATTTTATATTTAGAGACTTTCGGGGTTTTGATTTATAAAATTTATGAAAATGTATCTGTTAAACCGAAGATGCCCCACAGCGGTGATAATCTTCGTCGGCGCAGAATTATCTTCCCACCGTTTCAATCTCTAGTATTATTGAAACCGTAGCCGCTACAGATGCGATGGTGGAGCTACAAACCTCTAACTGTAAAGAAATCATCGCGACAGGCATTGTATTAAGCCTCAAAGAAAAGCGCATGTTTCTAAAGTTAACGGGGGACAGAGTAAAAAAATTTCTAGCTAAGGCGTACTAGGTATAAAATTTAAAAACTTCAAAGTAAAATCACTCAAAATATCAATATAAAAATAAAAAGTGTTTCGAGATCCGTGTGTGCAATGGGTAGCTCTAAGCAACTCGAGAGGAGAGCAGGAAACCCTCTTACTGTATTAGGAGGACCAGTAATGGAGTTTCTGCAAAACTGTCCCCACTGCTTACTTTGCAAAATTAGAAAAACTTTGTTCATCTGTCTAGGAATAAGCTCAAGGCAGGAATTCAGAGTCTCGAAATCCAGCCAGTGCCCAAGACCCTGATATATAAAACTCCCATGGAAACAACGATCCCTGTGTCCCACAGCAATCACAAAACCAATGAGGCAGCGCACCCATCTGAATGGAAGCCTGATCGAAGCATCGGATCCGAATACTCCACCAAAGATGCATAGCTTCAGAGTGATGCTTTCCCCAAGTGAACTGGACAGCTATAATACGTAGGTCCTGCACTGTATTACGGAGGATGGACCTAGCACAAATTCTCATACTGTCATGGATATATGCTGGTTCCTGGACTGCCAAATCCTCCGAACTACCATTGGAGGTATCATACACCAGATCTCAAACAGCCATGGAGTTTTAAAGGAAGTGGAGTACCCATCTCTTTAATCCCTTGCGGGGACGCCTTGGTCTCTGCCAATGATTCTTGGTAGAAGCTACGAATGCATTCATTAATGGTGTTTTGATGCTGAATAACATCAACGTCACGACATTTATTGGTATTTTTGGTGGCGATTGTTATGCTTCATAAATGACATCCAATGGCGCTTTCTTGAATGCCACTGAATGTCGTCTATCTTGATTTGTTTAGGTAGCTTAAGCTGTTTAAATCCCGCCTACACATCCAAGAATTTGACCCGAACCAATGTATATTTGTTCAAAATCGTAGATGATCATATTCCACTGAAATATGAGAAAGATCTAATCCGACTACTTGTAAATATCAAATCTTATGCTAATCCGATTACTCTTTTTTTTTTCTGAAAAATGAAGTTTCATTCATGTTAACACCATTGCAGACTCAACCCAATCCAGAACTGTTTAATTATATGATCACTACTCAAAGTTTTAAGTGTATCTTAAAATTTTATTGGATTGCATACAATTTTAAATGTGTCCAATTAAATGAATCAGTTGAAAAGAAAAAAGAAAACTGATTATTTGTTCTCCCTTATACATGTGACCATAATAAACTTTAATTTCATAAACATTATTGAAAAATGATCTCTCTCTCTCTCTCTCTCTCTCTCTCTCCGAGTATATAGTGCTTGATCGATTATGAGATGAGGGTGGGAGGGTTTTGGAAGCAGCTAGCCAATTCTTTAAATTGTTTAGATCTAGTTAGGGTTGTATGACTTTAGCTCGACTAACTTGCTCGCTAAATCGGGCTTGAGCTTATAAACAAATGCGACTTCATTAAACTTTGAGTAAGTTTGGTTAATCAATGTTTTTTTTTTTTTGAACTTAAGACCATAGAAAGAGATCAAGTAAAATGGAACGTTAGTAAACGAGTCCAAACTGGACGAGCTCGAGCTTAACTTGTACATCTTGACCCCAATTGAAGCCGAGTAATATATGAGCCTAGTTGAGTCAAGCTAACTAAGGTCCTTACAACTTATATCTCATTTCATATACTTGCAAACTATAACCTCAAATTGTTTGGACGTCACAAAGCAACAATCGAGTCAATTGAGTTCATGTAAAAATTTTTTCTGAAAGACAATACTAGGAAAATCCCATTCTCCTCATGTGCAGGTAAATTAGCTAGAGTAGAATATCTAGTGGGCATTTCAGGTTTTCTCTAAATGAATGAGTGAGGGAAAGATAAAGATGAAGGTTCATTGCTTAATTTCACGAAGAAGATGAGCACCGAGCACAAAATCTCCTGTGGATAACATCACAACACCATAGAAAAGCTCAGAAACAAGGGGGCGTAGTTGGACAATATGTGTGTGTATATATATATATAAAGCCAGAGAGAGAAGGAGAGAGTAATTGACAGGATCGAGACCAGGGATTGAAACTTGACCCCGTTAATAGAACACTTTTTGCACAATCCAACTGTACAAATGTGATTTGAAGAATATTATCATGAGAAACATATATGAAGCTAATCCTATTCGTGTCTAATAATGTTTTCATAGCAAAATATGCGACATTAATATTACAAATATGAATATCATCACATGTATATGGGCTAACATTGATAAACTTATTGTATCTTTTGATTGATTGGGAAGAGATGAGGAGGAGAAAAAGAAGAGACACGGGGCAACATCGGTGGATGCTGAACCACAGGGCCGGGGGGAGGGGGGTTGAAAAAAATAATATTTTTTAATTATGTAATATATTTTTTGTATTAAAATTCAGTTTGCCCTTATCCCGATCCAGAAATCGAACTGCAGACCCATACAGAAAATCCTGGTTTCACTCGTGCTGAGCAGCATAGGATCAGTCAACCGGCTGAGCAGATGAAGGAAGCTAAGGCGGGAAAGGGCCATGGCCATGGGGTCGACCGTGGTAGAAGGGGTTGGGGCAGGGGATGTCCGGCGGCCTCTCCGGCCCCAAGATGTTGTAGTCGCAGTCGGCATTGCACCGGTCCCATGTGTCCCACCCATCCCAGAACGACTTGGGATGCGCCGCATCCAGGCAGTCCTTGGCGCACAGCCCCACCTTCCCCAGCAACACATGCCAGAAGAACCTCTTCCAGCTCCCCTCCGGCGGCCGAGTCCACTCCTTGTAAACGTATGGAAAATTAAATAAAGTATTCTGTTAAAAGCTAATTAATTTTCATAAATGTGTAAACTCTCTCGCGTGTAATAAAGAGGGAATAAATTTTATGGAGGCATTGAACTTATCTAGCAAACGGTTTCCTTTAAATTCGCGTATCTAACAAACTCTAGATTGGGGAACGTACCATAATTTTACGGGTTTAGTTTTTTCTTTTAAGGGTAGTTTTGTCATTAATAATTTTTTTTTTCCAAACTTCCGGTGAAGCATTCCTTTTGCCATGCTTATTGATTTTAATTCGAAAAAAAGTTGTTTGACAACAACAATAATAATATATGGCTTCATGCATCTGTATCAAACATTTGATACATTTATAGAATATTATGTTATTATGTTATTGTATTATGAATTCGTCCCAATCTTTAGGACAGATACATACAACAATAAGCTGCATACAACTTATAGATACATACAACAATAAGTTGTTACTGTTCCTGTTGCGAGATGACCCTTAAGGATATTTGGATTGGTTTTGTCTTCTATAAAATTTGCAATTCATGGTCCAGTGCTTGGGTTGGTCTCTTCTGCATCTTGCCCCTCTCTTTTCCCTTTTTCAATTCTCGACCTCCATTAGCAAATCTTGGAGGAAGCTATCTTGATAGTATTAAGTATAGCATTAATCTTGAGATTGAAGGTGTCGCCATGAGACCCAATGGTCTTCTTGTTCACTCTCTTTCAATTTCTCAAAGGCTGTCAAAAAAATATCCATTATTCAGTGTTGTAAAAATTCAAATTTTTTCAAACCTAACTTTTGGATTCAAATTAGATTCAAAACCCAAGTTCAAATTCAAATCAGGCATTTTAGATGTAAAATTTGAATCACATTCGAAATGACAAAATTTGAGCATCGCGCGTGCAAAACCCATTGTTTAAAAAGCCCATTTCTCATGCCAAAATGAGTTTTAAACCCAAGTCACATGCTCGAACGAGTCCACAACCGATTAAACCCAAAATTGGATTTGGAGCGAGTTCGGAGACGCTCAAAATTAAGTCGACCACCCATTTTTCTTCAACAAAGATTTTGTTTACATATTTTAAATAAAAATGAACATTTCAACAATATTTTTATTTCATATTTATTTTATTAGATTTTATTAAATTTTATTTGATTTAAAAAAATGTTTGAGTTATCGTGCGTCCCGAAACGTGCACGTGAGAACAACACGCGTGCAGTCGCGCGACCCCACGCACGAGAACAACACATGCGCAGTCGCGCGACCCTGCACGTGAGCTGTCGCGGTCGCGCAACAGAACGTCGTGTGACCCCACGTGCGAGCTGTCGCGGTCCTGCGACAGAACGTCACACGACCGCTCATGCCGCAGTCACACGATGGCGCGCGTGACCATGCGTGCCGAGGTCGCGCGGGACAGCGCCCGACGCTATTGCATCCAAGCGCTGTTACATGCCCCTTCCCCCTTCTTTTTGACAAAAAAAAGCCCTTTAAGGGGCTGTTTTGGTCTTTTTGTATGGGCAACAGCCCTGCCCACACTTGAAAATGTTTTTACAGACCTAATGGTCAATCCCATTTATTTGTAACCTATTTCTTTTATAAAAAATTATAAATAAATCAAAATTATGTGAAATTCGAATGAAAATGTTATAAAATAAAAAAAAATCAAAATTTGAGTTTTGGCTCCAAAATCCTATATAAATATCTCAACTCTCCCTCCCCCCCCTCCACCCTCCCCTCTTGGGCAAGAGTGGTCATTGGTAGAAACCCTATAGTATTCTCACGAAACTTTATAGTATTTTCACTGGAAGATTTAGGGTTTCTTTTGAGTTCTTTCTCTCTTCATCTTCCTCTTTTCATTTCTCCGCTTCTTCTTCAACTTGGAGTAAGATACAACTTCCTTGGAGACATCATCTTTATTATCTTGGAGGTTCTTTCAAGGTAAGTCTAAGATCATTTCAAGCATTGCCATTCATTTTCTTAAGTCATTTCTCATTAGAGGTATGTGATCATCATCTATCTTTTTTCTCTCTTCATTTCCATCTCT